>NC_088227.1:9679309-9942421 GCF_036934945.1 Oncorhynchus masou masou
ACATTATTAGGATGCACCCTCTGTGTGGCGCACAGGGAGCCTGACGGTGGGTGGGAGCAGTGAACACAGGGGGTTTCTTCTCACTGCTCCCCAGCCTTTAGATGTGCATATTATCCCCCCCCCCCCCCCAGGATTTAGTGTTGTAAATGTTCGCTCTCCTTCTTCTGTTTTAACAGCGCATTTTCTTTGTGGCGTTGAAAAAAGCTGCTGCCGGACTGCTTTTCATTACCGACATGCACTATTCATATTGTCTCTTGCTCACAACTAAAATCCCTCAATCTACCAATACTTCCATCTGTCCGTCAGTTCAACTTGAATGTACTGTATAACAGCGGAGACTGGTGGCACTTTAAACCGGAGGACCGACTCCTAGTAATGGCTGAACCGGAATGAATATGGTTTCCCAGTGTTTGAGACGGTTCGGTTCATTCCATTCCAGCCAAAACTGTGAGCTGTCCTCCGCTCACTAGCCTCCACTGATAGTTGAGTGTACTGTATAAATATAATGCCTTTGGTAATGATGTTATGTATTAAGGTGATGGTAAATGACTAATCCAAACTCTTGCTCTGGTTTTCAGGCAGGGAATGACCCCCATGCCGCACCACCCAGGCATGAACCCCATGGGCCCCGGAGGTGTGGGCCCCAGCCCTGGAGGCCTCTACAGCCAGCAGCCAGGGGCTAACACCTCTGGAAGGATGACCCCACAGGGGCCCCACCCGCTCTACAACGCACCCCCACCCTCAGGTATGCCATGCATTCTGACAAGGCAGCTAACTAATAGCCTGTTCCCAGATCTGTTTGTGTTGTATAGCCAACTCATATGATCATTCATGGCCATAGGAGTTGGCTGTAAAACACAAACAAACAGATCTGGGTCGAAACTCGCTAACTAGCCCAATGTCCAACGTATTTTTACATGTATACCAGACAGACAAGCCCCAGTATAACAGTGAACAAGAGCCTAACCCCCTTTCCCGTCGCCACAGGGCCCATGCAGATGGGAGGAGAGGGGATGGTGGGTCCCCCTGACCCCAAACGGAGGCCTCCAGAGCAGCACAGGGAGGGCAACACTCCTGCCCCGGCCGTCGAACCACCACCTAAACCCAAGGTACCAGCTATCGCTCTAACAGAGGCATCCGCTTTTCCTCTCCGTTCCTTTTACATGTACTCGTTTCCTGCCAGTACCTCTGAAAGCATGTCCTAATAATGCATGTGTTTGGATGAGGAACCTGAATGTGGCAAAGCGCAGCAAACACCGCATCTAACGAGACAGCAGACAAAAAGGAACACAGAGAATTGAGAAAAACATTCTTGAGTCGTTGTGAGGATTTTCTAAAGGAAGAAGCACTGACATCGGTTCGCTTTCTCCATCTCTATCATAGTCTTCTTCTGTGCCTACTGGGAGAGTGGATGCCAAAATAAATACTGCTTTATAGCGGTGCCATTTTGTATTAAAAAAGGCTTTTCATGCTCTCTTTTCAGCATGTTGTTCATCATTATTACCCCACTCATGACTGTGTGAGGGAGTGTCTTTTTTGACTGATTTTGGATGTCTGACAGACAGGCATACCAAAATAACCTGTCTCCAGTCAACTGCAAAGAACTTGTTACTGTTCACAATGCTCTCTCTCACGGGCTCCCATTTCTCTTGTCAGAGCTTCTTTTGGGGTTTTCCTGTTTTTTTCTCTCTCTCTCTCGTTTCACCCCCCTCCCTCCCTTGTTTCAAATTCCCCTCTCGCTGGTTTAGTTTGGTATTTGTACTCCTCCTCTTAGTTCCAGACATAGTTGTGTGAATGTGAACAACTTTCTTTTTTTTTCTCCTTCCCGCGTTCATTTGAGTCTGTTCACCTCATTACCGGCTGGTGAGAAAGGCCTCTTGATCACAAACAACTGAAAGAGGTCTGTCAGCCCAACTCGTCTGTGAGGAACTTCTGTTATTTCTGTTCTGTCTCAGGTCTAGTTAATGATCACTCCTCCTATATTTGCCTGGCTTTGTGCGTTTCTGCTGTCAGGGCAAAGACCGCAGCAGTAGCTAGCATGGCTTCATGTTTCAACTCGTGAGAACATAAGAGTACTAGTAATAACGGCTGTGGCCTTTGGTGCTAAAGCTCCTCGCCTGCTCCTGTTTGGCTGCCTGCCCTAGAATGCTGTTGCTCAAACCCGTCTGTATGGCTCCTCTCACCGTGTAGTTTCCACCGTGTGATTTTCCAATTGTGTTGGGATATTTTAAAGCCAGTCAAACCTGCCTGAAAGACTCCAGGTGTGACTGAGAGAAGGGCCATCGGGGAGAGAAAAGAGAGGGGGGGGGGGGAACGCAGAGAAAGAGCGAGCGAAGCAGGCGAAAGGTTGCATACTGGCTCGGGTTTCTCTGTGGGGTTTCTCCGTAGGGTAGCTACACACGCGTATGCGTTGGCTGCAGCAGACCGCTGAGTGCTCACTCACAGGATGCCTTTGAGGAAAGGTTTTGCATGATTGTTTGACTATGTTTTTGTGAGAAAGTGTATGAAAGTCCGACTGAAATCTCTCTCGTCACGTGTGCGTGCGGCGTGTTTATGTTTTTGTTTCCGTCTATTCCCCGACGCAGGACCGCTACAGCTCCTCTCAGTGTATGTCCCAGCCCCCACCCCATGTCCCCTGTCCCCCAGCCCTGCTAGTCTGTCCTCTTGTCACGGGGCGCAGGACAGCAGAGATATCATTAGCAGCCACCCTGCTGTCGCTGGGGCCTGGCCAAAGACCCCCACCAGCCCTGTAAGTGCCTCAAGCACTTTTACTCAGCTTGTGTGTCTTTGTTTTTTGACGACTGAAATGTGATTGTGTTGTCGTTATTTGTGACCGAGACTTTCTTATTAAGACATGCATGCAATTGGAGCTGGACAAAGGATTCCCTTCTAACACTCTCTTTCCTCCTACCTCTTTCCCATACGATGCTGGTTACCTGGCAGTCCTGCTTCCCCACAATATCTCAAATGCTTCTCTTGTCACATGAAACTCTCTAGTTTGTATTGCGTATTATTGTTCGGATGATTGATTGTGTTAATGAGAAAGTTCTCCAATCCTGTGAGTGGACCTGTGTCACATGGGGTAGCTGTGACACAGGCTCTGTTACTGTTTGACAGCCGTGGGACCTACCTGGCTGTATAGCTGCCATTCAACTGGGTTTTAATGGAATATACAACAACAACAAAGTCTAATAATGTAAACCTGGATGTTGATCACATCAGTCTGTATGAAAGCGTCCATAACCAATGACAACAGTGGTAGCCCTGACTGACCTCCCCACCTCTACTATATGCCCCACTCCTTTAGAAGCCCAGCCCGGCCACCATGACCAATGAGAAGATCCGCATCCTGTATGAGATGGGCGGGGAGCCCGAGAGGAGGATGTGGGTGGACCGCTACCTGGCCTTCATGGAGGAGAGGGGCACGCCCGTACCCATGCTGCCTGCCGTGGGCAAGAAGCCCCTGGACCTATGCCGCCTCTATCTGTCTGTCCGAGAGATAGGAGGCCTGGCTATGGTGAGTCTAAGTGGCTTCCCCTAGGTACAGATCTAGGATCAGCTTCCCCTCCCCCAATCTGAACCGTTAGTGGGGGAAATGCTGGTTGATCACAGGAACGATAGGCTGGAGACTTTAAGCAGTAGGTGTGCTGCATCCACACCTCAAATTCGTATTTCCATCAGACAGCCCCTTGTGTCACCGATCGCTATTTACGGCCGATGTCGCCCATCCATCTTCGTGCTAACCAGATCATATACGCTTTCATACCCAACACTGATTGCTCAGTCTCCTGTTGGCCATGCCCCCCCCCCCTTCCCTCTACAGGTGAACAAGAGTAAGAAGTGGAGGGAGCTGTCTACCCACCTCAACGTGGGCACGTCCAGCAGCTCCGCCAGCTCTCTGAAGAAGCAGTACATCCAGTACCTGTTTGCCTTCGAGTGTAAAGTGGAGCGGGGAGAGGAGCCGCCGCTGGAGATCCCGGGAGAAACCAAGAAACAGGCCCAGGCGCACCAGGCTCGGATCCAGCCGCCCTCACCAGGTGAGTAGAGCCATGGAGACATGTATATCGTGTGTTGTAATTCTGTTTGAATCAGTAAAGCGGTGGCCGTTGTCCAGGAGGTAGGCTCATGCCCTCTGGGTCGTGCCGGCTCGGACAAGGCTTTACTTTACGAGGAACTGTAGCCACGTCACTGAGCTGTGACCTGTTGCTCGTGACACAGACGGGTTGGCTGACAACGTCACGAACACGATGGGCGCGCATCGATGTGGCCTGGAAGGCCGTGCTGGTGTTATGCTTCTGAACGTCCAGATGGCTAGCAGCAGTGACAAGAAGCTGCCATGAGGTGAATCGTAGGTGGCTCGTTTCAGCCAGTTGTATCTTGATCTTGACACCACGTCTTGTTTTGACGGATGTTAATGCTAATACGGCTAAAGTGTTGAGCTAGCTAACCGACAACTGTAACGATGTATTTGAGAGCCAACAAATGCTCATGGTGCAAATGTATTTATATTTTCAATTAACATTTGGAGACGAAATATAGTTTAAAACAGCCAACCCCATCTGTTTTGCCCCATAGTTGCGCGCGTATCCCGTTTTTGTTGTTGCTAAACAACCAACCCGTCCATGCAGTACAATACAGACCTGTAATAACGCATTCATCTATGCTCTGTCCCACATGCGGGGAGTTTACCGCCCTTCACTCTTCACTTCAGTCATTGTGTGTAACACCTGCTGTACGTCCAAGGTGTGAGTGCTGTGTGTGTAGACGAGAGTGATAAGCTACCTGCTGCTGTGGTTGACAAATATGTACACCCGTCCATAGTCATCATACACAGGCATGAACAGGGGATATGTGTACATCCACAGGCAGCCCCGTATGGTGTGTCTAAACTAAGCACATCCTCTGCTCAGTCATCCGGCCCTCCATTTAATCCATCTCCATTCTCCCTGGGCTGGCTACTCACTCCCTGCGCCCTCCCAGCACGTGGGTCTATTTCTGTCTGACAGGTGATTGTGTCAAACTGCGAGAGGGAGGGAGGGGGGAGAGCTGTCAGACAGCCAGCTGTAGGATTCCCCCCCACCCTCAGGCGAGATGGTTGATGTCAGAGGGAGAGCGAAGGGGGGGGGGGACACACAGCTAAGACTGTGTGAGGAAGTGGGGGGGGGTGGGGGGGGGGGGGGGGGTAGAGCTGTCAAGCAGCGGGGGAATATCCCTTCCCCCTAGAGAAGATGAATAGGGGAGGGAGGAGTGTGGTGTGGCTGTCTGGGATATAAACAACAGTGACCTCCGTCTGACCTAGTTTCCCACAGACAGATGGACCAGTGAGGCAGCATTTTTTTTTCTCTCTCTTTGTCTCTCTCTCCCTTGTTCTCGCTCTCTCCCCGCCTGATTATGGTGGGGTCATGTGGGTTCACACGCTCAGAGAGAGAGGGGGGGAGAGCGATGGCCTATGGCTGAACCACTTCATTGTTTACTTTTGAAACACCTCTCATTTACAAACACATTGACCTGACCAGCCAATTCTCTCTGCCTCTCTCTCTCTGCCTCATATTATTACAGACAGGGTTTTTAATAATTTCTTGAATTGTTAAAAAAATAAAAAATAATTTGTCTGGTTTCTTTTATTCTGGTCTTGTATCGTTAATGAGAACAGTCATTTTGATATAAGGAGATGCCAGAATGTAAAATTCTGAATTAATTGTATGCATCCCAAATGGCACCCTATTCCCTATATGGTGCACTACTTTTTGGGAAGCCGACGTTATTGCTAGACTAAGCAGTCGTCATACATAGCAGAGCCGGCTTGAGGATCCATCTAGCCGAATCAGAGAGGTAACATTGTTGTACCAGTGCTGTATTGTACATGTATCATATATTTTTTTACATTTTAAGTACTCATATTTATCTCGTACAATGTTGTTCTTCTCAGATATTGAGTTCAAAGCATCTTTCTTTCCCAAATTCCATATATACAACACAGATTTAGATGCATATCTCTACCTCTAGACTTGCGTTTTGTCCAGGGGGTGTCCTTGTACAAGCTGCCTCATGCTACACAAACAGAAGATGGGCTCCTTCCCTCTGGGGCGTTCTGGTTCTGACCAGGCTTACTTATACTGTACATACAGTGGGTATAGAAAGTCACCTCTCCCCCCACCCTTTGAAAATGTTCACCTTTTGTTGAAAACACATCAAATTCGACCGTTTAATTGTATTTATACACAGTAACCCACAATGTTCAAGATACTTTTTTTTTTTTTTTTTTTTTTTTTTTACTCTGAAAATATATTAAAAATAAAAACAGTAAAATAGCCTATTTGGATAAGTGAACACCCCCCTGAGTTAATACTTGGTAGAGCCACCTTTTGCTTCAATTACAGCCATGAGTCTCTGAATATGTCTCTACTAACTTTGCACACCTAGACTGTGCTTTATTTGCCCATTATTCCTTGCAAAATTGTTCAAGCTCAGTCAAATTGCATGGTGACCGCTCATGGACTGCACTCTTCAAGTCATCCCACAGATTCTCGATGGGATTTAGGTCAGGGCTCTGACTACGCCACTCAAGGACATTCACCTTCTTGTCCTTCAGCCACCGTACGGTTGCTTTGGTGGTGTGCTTTGCGTCATTGTCATGTGGAAACGTGAGCCATCGCCCCATTTTCAACTTCCTGGCAGAGGGCTGCAGGTTCTCCTCGAGAATCTGTCGGTATTTTGCACTCTCCAGTTACCCTTCTATCCTGACAAGCGCTCCAGTCCCTGCTGAAGAGAAACACCCCCACAACAGGATGCTGCCACTGTCGTGCTTTACTGTAGGCATGGTGTTCTTTACTGTAGGCGTGGTGTTCTTTACTGTAGGCGTGGTGTTCTTTACTGTAGGCGTGGTGTTCTTTACTGTAGGCGTGGTGTTCTTTGCTGTAGGCGTGGTGTTCTTTGCTGTAGGCGTGGTGTTCTTTGCTGTAGGCGTGGTGTTCTTTGCTGTAGGCGTGGTGTTCTTTGCTGTAGGCGTGGTGTTCTTTGCTGTAGGCGTGGTGTTCTTTGCTGTTGGCGTGGTTGTCTTTACCGTAGGCGTGGTGTTCTTTACTGTAGGCGTGGTGTTCTTTACTGTAGGCGTGGTGTTCTTTACCGTAGGCGTGGTGGTATTTACCGTAGGCGTGGTGGTCTTTACTGTAGGCGTGGTGGTCTTTACTGTAGGCGTGGTGTTCTTTACTGTAGGCGTGGTGGTCTTTACTGTAGGCGTGGTGGTCTTTACTGTAGGCGTGGTGTTCTTTACTGTAGGCGTGGTGGTCTTTACTGTAGGCGTGGTGGTCTTTACTGTAGGCGTGGTGGTCTTTACTGTAGGCGTGGTGTTCTTTACTGTAGGCGTGGTGTTCTTTACTGTAGGCATGGTGTTCTTTGCTGTAGGCGTGGTGGTCTTTACCGTAGGCATGGTGTTATTTGCTGTAGGTGTGGTGGTCTTTACCGTAGGCATGGTGTTCTTTACTGTAGGCATGGTGTTCTTTACTGTAGGCATGGTGTTCTTTACTGTAGGCATGGTGTTCTTTACTGTAGGCGTGGTGTTCTTTACCGTAGGCATGGTGTTCTTTACTGTAGGCATGGTGGTCTTTACCGTAGGCATGGTGTTCTTTACTGTAGGCATGGTGGTCTTTACCGTAGGCGTGGTGTTCTTTACCGTAGGCGTGGTGGTCTTTACCGTAGGCATGGTGTTCTTTACCGTAGGCGTGGTGGTCTTTACTGTAGGCATGGTGTTCTTTACCGTAGGCATGGTGTTATTTGCTGTAGGTGTGGTGGTCTTTACTGTAGGCATGGTGTTCTTTACCGTAGGCGTGGTGTTCTTTACTGTAGGCATGGTGTTCTTTACTGTAGGCATGGTGGTCTTTACCGTAGGCATGGTGTTCTTTACCGTAGGTGTGGTGGTCTTTACTGTAGGCATGGTGTTCTTTACCGTAGGCGTGGTGGTCTTTACCGTAGGCGTGGTGGTCTTTACTGTAGGCATGGTGGTCTTTACCGTAGGCGTGGTGGTCTTTGCTGTAGGTGTGGTGGTCTTT
Source organism: Oncorhynchus masou masou (assembly GCF_036934945.1). Taxonomy (NCBI): domain Eukaryota; kingdom Metazoa; phylum Chordata; class Actinopteri; order Salmoniformes; family Salmonidae; genus Oncorhynchus; species Oncorhynchus masou. The sequence continues at coordinate 9,687,358 of NC_088227.1, forward strand.
ACCGTAGGCATGGTGTTATTTGCTGTAGGCGTGGTGGTCTTTACCGTAGGCGTGGTGGTCTTTACCGTAGGCGTGGTGGTCTTTACTGTAGGCATGGTGTTCTTTGCTGTAGGTGTGGTGGTCTTTACCATAGGCATGGTGTTCTTTGCTGTAGGTGTGGTGGTCTTTACCGTAGGCATGGTGTTATTTGCTGTAGGTGTGGTGGTCTTTACCGTAGGCGTGGTGGTTGTTACTGTAGGCGTGGTGGTCTTTACCGTAGGCATGGTGTTCTTTACTGTAGGCATGGTGGTCTTTACCGTAGGCATGGTGTTCTTTGCTGTAGGTGTGGTGGTTTTGCTGTTCAGGCCAAGAAGTAAAATTGGTCTCATCTGGCCACAGAAACTTTTGTCACTTGGTCTCGGAGTTCACAATGTGCTTTTCGGCAAAGTCCAAACGAGACGTGGCTTTTTTGGGGGAAGTGGTTAGAGGCCATATTTGTGGAGCCCTTGTGATATCGTGGTCACAAGCTCCTTCAAAGTCGCCATTGGTTTCTGAGCCACTCTGATCAGTCTCCTCCTCCCGGTCATCCAGTTTGGAGGGAGGTTCTGGGTGGTGCCATACCCCTTCCAGTTCGAAATAATGGTCTTACCTGTGCTCAGAGGGTAGACAAAATATTTTTATATCCATCCCCTGACTTGTGCCTTTCTGCAACTTTATCTCGTAGATAATTTGAAAGTACCTTTTTATATGTATATTTTTCCACTTGGATATTGTGGGTTACTGTGTGTAAATAAAGGGGAAAAGGCAACAAAAGGGGAACATTTTGAAAGGGGGTGGTGACTTTCTATACCCACTGTACATGTCTCTATATGGGGCAGCAGGTAGCCTAGTGGTTAGAGCGTTGAGCCAGTAACCGAAAGGTTGTTTAGATCGAATCCCCTGAGATGAACTGCCCTAAACAAGGCAGTTAGCCCACTGTTCCTAGGCCGTCATTGTAAATAAGGATTTGTTCTTAAAAGACTTGCCTGGTTCAATAAAAATAAATTGCAAAAAATATGCTGTATGGCTGTGTCCTTTCCCTCAGGATCCCTGTAGGGCCCCCATGTTTGTTGTATAATTCAGTCAATATTTCTTAAATACAAAAAGTGTTCAGTATCTTACTCCATTAGCCGGCTGTTACATTTACCAGAACTCTATTTTCTTTCTTTTTTCAATTTTGACTGCCGTTGCTCATTTTCCCCCCAGCCAACTCCGGCTCACTACAGGGCCCCCATACCCCCCAGTCTACAGGCAGCAGCTCCATGAGTGAGATGCCAGAGGGTATGAAGCGCCCCACCCCAGCCACCACACCCCACGGACACATGACCCCACAGCCAGGAAACAGGTAGAGGCCAGGGCCCGGGGGGCCACTCAGTGTGTTGTAGGGATGTCTGTGTTTCTGTGTATGTTTGTGTGTGTGACTTAGTCTTACTGTATACACACATGGATACCCTTTGTATCATCCTTTCTTGTCCTCCTCACCCCTCCTGTATGTGTCTGCCTCAGGAACAGTGGTGGTATCCGTGTCCAGGATCCCTTCTCAGAGATCAGTGACCCTGCCTTCCACAAGCGGGGCCTATGCCCTCTGGCGCCCCCTATCAGCAGAGTGGCGGTAGTTCAGACCCCTCCATGAGGATGCAGTACGACGCCAACAAGGACCTCTATGGAGGGCCCCAGAAAGGTGAGTGGACCAGGCGATCTTAAAACACGTAGTATAACACAGTGCAGTCATACACTGGTATTATCCCCATTGCTTGTGTGCACTGTGAATTAGATGAAAATCTACATAATACACCTATTGTCTGAATAGGATATGGTCTGGTACTTTTTAAATGTCTTTTTCGTCCTTGTTTTTGGTTAGGCCATCAGATCCGATGTAAAAAAAAAAAAACGCTCTGTAGGGATGATTGTTTCCTTAGACTATGTTGCCACCCAGTGGTCAACTGATGTACTACACACCCTTGCCTTGGATAACGCTTGACATGATTGCTGATGACATCTGAATCGCCTGTATTTGCAAAGTGCATTTACACATACCAAGGAATTTAACCTGGTGAAAGGGTGCTGACTTAGTGTTGACACGTACTCTACATACAGTATGTACAATACCATGTCTATTCTCCCTCCACAGGGCCAGGGGGCAGTGAGTCCTATGGACCAGGTCAGATGCCCAGCGGTGCCGTGCAGGATATGTACCCCCGTGGTCCTCCCTCAGGAGCCATGCCAGGGATGGGCATGGGCCCCGGCCCCCGGCCACAGTACCCCTACGGGCCTGGCTACGACAGAAGGTGTGTATTCTGCTAACCATAGTAGATGCATCACTGGGTGTTATACCTGTAGGAAAAGGGGTGTTTCGTGCTCAAACAACTGGAGTAGAGGTGCCGCCTTCAAATCGAATGCTGGATCAAAAGTTGTGGCACGGCACTCTATTATAAAAATATATTATTAATTGTAAATCACAAGTCATAAACATTGCACAACGTTTCAGTCAGAGACATTGATCAGAGAGTTCTATAAATGCCCAAAATAATTGTGTCCTCCTACCTTCCAGACCAGACCATGTGATGGGTCCAGAGGGGGGTATGGCTCCCCCTGGCGGTCAGAACAATATGGGACCTTCCAGCGGTGACCCCAGCATGTACTCTGCCAACAGATACCCTCAGCAGAGGTAAGACGTCCGTCTAGGCTAATGATGATCATCAGTTTAGCAGAAACACGCCCTTGTCCCCATCTATCTGTGTTCTAACTGGTGTCATCCTCCTCCACCACAGACCACATGGACATGAGAGTTACGGGCAGCAGCAATACCCTCACGGCCCCATGCCCTACGGCTCTCACCAGCCTGGAATGTATCCACAGCAACAGGTCAGTCCCAGCCTCCCCTTCCTAGAGGGCATTGTGCTTAAGCTACTCAATCTATTGGAAGTGACCTGGGAAAATAGACTAACTTAGCCATTTCAATGCAAAGTGAAGTTTAAACTCAGCTCGATTAGCAGTCTGCTAAGAAATGGTCAGCACATCATGCAGGGGGAAAAGTAAGGTCCGTACCGGTAAAACATGAGCGCTATCAGAATAATTACAACTAAATGTCAAGAAAACTGTCTAGTACAGCATGATTTAAAAACAACCAAAAGACGGGACTCTGCGTGCGGAGATACAGTATATTGATTAGTCTCTGACATTCTGAAGCTGAGCTGCGGCCTTCAATTATTGTAGGAGACCAAAGAAATTGCGCTTTTCACTTTCTGAAACAGATGTTTAAACCCAGGCAGGTTTCAGGAAAGCACTTCAGTTGTTGGGTCCAGCAACAGATGAATAGCCAGGAAGCTTACTTTTTAAAAAATTGAATAGAGACATTGCTGATTTTATCAGTGTAATCAGATTGAATATATTAGGATATGTTATTGACATTGAACTGATTTCTATAACCTACTAACCAGATGCATTTGCCTATGAATAGGGAATAGAGTTATGTTCTGCCAACAATTAGCTGAGAAAAAAATTGCCACAAGGCCAAACCTATTGCCAACCCCTGCTGCACACCATTCTAGTTTAACGGGGATATGAGTTGTTTTTTTTGTCTCGCCTAGGGCGGCAGAACGTCCAGGGCCAGGCCTGTTAAATATGCCCATAAATGTTTTTGGGGAACGCACGTGCACACAAAGATGTCCCGTACCGGGAAGAAATTAAATCTTTCACCCCTGACATGTCTTGTTGCTAGTGATCTTAGGCTTGTGTGTGCGTGCGGCTGCTCGGCCATCGAAATCCATTTCACGAAGCTCCCGAGGTAAAAGTTATTGCGTTGACATTGCTTCCAGAGGCAGTTTGGAACTCTGTAGTGAGTGTTACAACTGAAGACAGATGTGCTTCAGCACTCTCCGGTCCCGTTCTGTGAGCTTGTGTGGCCCACAACTTCCCGACTGAGCCGTGGTTGCTCTAGATGTTTCGACTTCACAATAGCAGCCCTATCAGGGCAGAAATTTGACAAACTGACTTGTTGGAAAGATGGCATCCTATGACAGTGTCACATTGAAAGTCACTGAGCCCTTTAGTAAGTCTATTCTACTGCCAATGTTTGTCTATGGAGATTGCATGGCTGTGTACTCGATTGTATACACCTGTCAGCAATGGCTGTGGCTGAAATAGCCAAATCCACTAAATTGAAGGGGTGTATCTGTGTGTGTGAATACAGTGTATTCGGAAAGTATTCAGACCCCTTCCCTTTTTCCACATTTTGTTACGTTCCAGCCTCTGTTTGTTTACAAAAGTGAAAAGTATAAGTGTTCTATAGCTATAAAGTGTCGGGAGGAAGATGAGCCATGGTTGGCATCCATGCAGTGTTGCGCAATGGCATAGTCCATGTTTTTATTACAAATAGCAGCCTTATGTTCTACGACGCAAAGTTGCTATGCTTGTTTAGTTTGACCAATATAAGCAGCCCGCTGACGCATTTCAGCATGTATATGATATTTGTGGTGCTACAATGAAAAAAAAGATAGTATTGCTCGTGCTGTCACATTGTACACAGTGGCCACACTTGTAATTGCCATTGGGCGAGCCCGGGAGCCAAGTGTCACGCTTCTTGGGTAGCTGCATGCTGTGCGTAACGGAGTCGGCTAGATTGCGCGCACGGCGGGGGGGAAACGTGAGCGGGTAATGTTGTGACTTCTCCTCGATTTTGATCACTTTTGAGGATGTTGCATTGTTTCAATATAAAAGATTTGGGCTGTACTCTGTGGGGGGAAAAACACAAGCGTTTTGTCCTGGTTTCTGTTAGTGCCAGTGAGTAGGCGTTGACGTTCAGTCTCTCTAGCACGGGTTATAGGCCTGTTCAATGACACTCTTAACATACCCACTTGTCAGGAACCTGGTGGCATAATCGTTAGCTTTGCCGGGATGTTCCGCGTAGACCGGTGGTTACTGTCTGGGGGTAAAAGTCTATTCCTACTCTGTGGCTTGTGGAAGATGGTATACTCCAACCTGTTGTCTTTATTTTTGTGAATTGTAAGATCCAAGAAGTCTATTTTCTCCCGATTTCTCTCTGCTGTGAATTTATATATACACTACCGTTCAAAAGTTTGGGGTCACTTAGAAATGTCCTTGTTTTTTAAAGAAAAGCTATTTTTCTGTCTTTTAAAATAACCTCAAATTGATCAGAAATACAGTGTATACATTGTTAATGTTGTAAATGACTATTGGAGCTGGAAATGGAATATCTACATAGACGTACAGAGGCCCATTACCAGCAACCATCACTCCTGTGTTCCAACGGCACGTTGCGTTAGCTAATCCAAGTTTGTCATTTTAAAAGTCGAATTGATCATTAGAAAACCTTTTGTAATTATGTTAGCACAGCTGAAAACTGCTGATTAAAAGAAGCAATAAAACTGGACTTTTTTTAGACTAGTTGAGCATCAGCATTTGTGGGTTCGATTACAGGATAAAAATGACAAGTCCTCAACTGGCAGCTTAATTAAATAGTAAATAGTACCCGCAAAACACCAGTCTCAATGTCAACAGCGAAGAGGCGACTCTGGAATGCTGGCCAGTTTCAATATTAATTTACAACATTAACAATGTCTACACTGTATTTCTGATCAATTTGATGTTATTTGAATGGATAGCATATATATATATATATATATATATATATATATATATATATACATATTATGTATGTATGTAATGTATATATATGTATGTATGTATATATATATATATATATATGTATGTATGTATATGTATGTATGTATGTATGTATGTATGTATGTATGTATATATATGTATGTATATGTATATATGTATATATATATATATATATATATATGTATGTATATATATATATATGCTATCCATTCAAATAACATCAAATTGATCAGACATTGTTAATGTTGCAAATTAATATTGGCTCTAACCAGAATAGAAAAAGGTAGTGGAGGCCCCGGGGCACAACTGAGGTTACATTAGAGTATCTAGTTTGAGAAACAAACGCCTCACAAGTCCTCAACTGGCAGTATATATATATGTATGTATATATATATATATATATATGTGATGTATGTATGTATGTATATGTATGTATGTATGTATGTATATGTATGTCTCAATGTCAACAGTAATATGTATGTATGTATGTATATGTATGTATATATATATGTATCTGGAATGCTGGCCAGTTTCAATATTAATTTACAACATCAACAATGTCTACACTGTATTTCTGATCAATCTGATGTTATTTGAATGGATATATACATATATATATACACATATACATATATATATACATATATATATATATATATATATTTATTTTATTTTTATTTATTTTTATTTTTTTCAAAAACAAGGGCATTTCTAAGTGACCCCAAATTTTTGAACGTTAATGTCTGTGTGTGTTTGAGTGAGGTACGCCTGCAAATGAGAAGCTATCATTTTTGCAATGCACTGACTACAGTATCTAATGTGTAATGTTCTGTGTTCCCTCTCAGGGCTATAAGAGGCCAGTAGGACCAGAGGTTATGTACGGCCCCCCTGCTAAGCGCCATGAGGGTGAGGCCTACGGCATGCAGCAGTACGGAGGACAGCAGCCAGGCATGTACAGCCAGTACGGAGGGAATTACATGGGGCCAGAGCGCAGGCCCATGCAGGGCCAGTACCCTTACCCCTACAGCCGAGACCGCATGGGGGCCACCCAGGGGCCACAGCAACACGCCATGATGAGTGGTGGGCCCCCTGCTTCTTCCGGAGCCTCTGCAGAGGGCCCACAGCTTAACATGTGGCACCCCAGGACAGACATGGGCTACCCCGGGTCTTACCGTGGCCAACTGGGCCAGGGGCCCCCTTACCCTGGTTTGGGACGGGGCCCGGGGGATGACCCAGAGGGAAGGAACTCCCCAGATGGGCAGTGGCCCCCCGGACCTCCAGGCCAGCACCAGCCCCCGTATCCACCCCACTCCTCCTCTGCCTCCTCCATGCCCCCAATGGCATCCAGACAGCCCACCTCCTCCTACCAATCCAACCCCGCCATGGCCAACCACATCTCTAGAGCCCCCAGCCCTTCGCCCTTCCCCCGGCCCATGGGGGGATCCGGACCCCTGTCCCCCAACAATGGGGGCCCCTACATGGCATCTCTGAAGAAGGCAGGGATGCCCGGATCCATGCCAGGCTCACTCGGCGGAGGGATGTCAGGGCAGGGCATTCTACCTCTCCACAGAGATATCAGCTTCCCCGTGGGGTCAGTGGAGGCCAGCCTGCCCAAACTCAAGGCCCGACGCAGACTTACCTCCAAGGAGACCGGTAGGAGAATGAAGCATACTAACTAAATTCATAATGGCTGCTTCCCAAATAGCACCTTATTCCCTTTATGATGCTCTACTTTTCACCACAGCTTTATGGGCCCTGGTCAAAAGTATTGCACTATGAAGGGCAAAGCTGGGCGATATGGACAAAAATCCATATCGTGATAAATTGATTCAATAACGATTAATAAAACTATATATTTATAACAATCTGTACCATGGTTTTTTTTCATCCTTTAAACTACTACGAATGGTTTGACTGTTGTAAGCCGTCAATTGTCTCATTAACTATCACCCATATTAGCAAACTTAATTCATTTATACTTGACATTTCTCTAGTATAGGCTACTTATCATAATGAACGGTATCAGCAAAATGCCTGTGATCGGTATGGTCGGTGTTGATTTATGTTTCTTTTATAGTCCCAGCTCTAATATAGGTTGCTCCCCTCCGACCTCTGTACTTTGACCTCTTACCCACAGGAACTCCGGAGGCGTGGCGCGTGATGATGTCCCTTAAGTCAGGTCTGCTGGCGGAGAGCACGTGGGCCCTGGACACCATCAACATCCTGCTGTATGACGACAACACTGTGTCCTCCTTCACCCTCGCACAGGTGAGACGGTGCTACACAAACCATATCCAATGTCCAATGATATCCATTATCCACGAGACGGGACTAAACCAATGATATTCCCTCCGATATCTATACTATACCATGTCAAATACAGGCCCACACCATGGCTTCATTCTAAGTGGTGTGGATATTTGACAACCTGCACCCCCCGCACATTGACTCGGTACCCGGTACCCCCTGTATAACGCCTCGTTATTGCTATTTTGTGTTACCTTTTATTTTATTTTTTACTTCAGTTTATTTAGCAAATATTTTCTTAACTCCATTTCTTGAACTGCACTGTTGGTTAAGGGCTTGGAAGTAAGCATTTCACGGTAAGGTCTACACTTATAGTTATATTCGGCGTATGTGACAAATATAATTTGATTTGACCATGACTGGATGAAGGCCAAATGATTAAGCTATTGTCTATGGTCTTTCACACAATAATTTCAGAATGCACCCAACTAATATGTTGTTCCCTGTGTTATCCCAGTTGCCTGGCTTCCTGGAGCTGATCGTGGAGTACTTCCGCCGGTGCCTAATCTCCATCTTTGGGATCCTGGATGAGTATGAGGTGGGCACAGAGGGACAGAGAACGCTGCTAGGACCAATCGCAGACCAAGAGGAAGAGCCTACCATTCCAGAGCTTGGCAGCCAATTACGCGAAGAGCAGAGGAATAACAGGCCAGAAGAGGTGGAGATAGAGAAGCCCACAGCCAACGGCAGCACAGAGGAGGCGGTCCAAGACGAAAAGATGGAGGAGCCTGTCGAGGTGACTGTGAAAGAGGAGAAGGTAGAAGGGGAAGAATCTGAGGTGGGGGCAACCACGGAGCAGTCTGAGCCTCCCCAGCCCGAGGGGCCCCCAGAACCGAGGCCCAAACAGGCCAGTAAGTACGACAAGCTGCCTATCAAGGTGGAGGAGAAGAGTGCGGAGGAGGACCAGGTGGAGGAGCGCCAGGGACTCAGCCTGCCCAGGGGCTTCAACTCCGGCCTGCTGCACTGGAAGGCTGGAGGGGGGGACTCCACGGCCCACATCCAGACACACTTTGAGAAACGCAGCGAAGAGACGGACAGCAAGCATACAGAGGAGAGGAAGGTGGAAGAAGGGGCCGTTGTAGAGAAGACCATGACTGAGACAGCCACCGTGGACGATATGCTGAGTGCCCGACCAGGCTCTCAGTCTCTCTCAGAGAAGAACAATCTTACTGGGACGTTCTCCTTTGTAGGAGGGGCGCAGACCCAAAGCCCTATCTTGACCCTGCTGGAGGATGAGCCTCGCTGCTGGGACGAGGCGCCCTCTCCACGGCCGAACCCTGGCAGGACGCCCTGGCCCGCCGCTGTGTCTGCGTCTCCAACATCGTCCGCGGCCTCTCCTTCATCCCAGGGAACGACAACGACATGTCCCGCCACCCAGGCCTGGTGCTGATCCTGGGGCGGCTGGTCCTTCTGCATCACCTGCACCCCCAGAGGAGGAGGACGCCCCCCAGCTACCAGAGAGAGGAGGAGCAGGGCCAGGCCTGCAGCAAGGACGAGTGGTGGTGGGACTGTTTGTCAGCCCTCAGGGAGAACACTCTGGTCACCCTGGCTAACATCTCAGGTCAACTAGACCTGTCCCTCTACCCAGAGAGCATCTGTCTGCCCATCCTGGACGGGCTGCTCCACTGGATGGTGTGTCCCTCTGCCGAGGCCCAGGACCCCTTCACCACGGCGGGCTGCTCCTCCTCCCTCACCCCCCAGAGATTGGTGCTGGAGTGCCTGTGCAAGCTGAGCATCCAGGACAACAACGTGGACCTCTTGCTGGCCACGCCGCCGTTCAGCCGCCAGGAGAAGCTCTACGCCACCCTGGTGCGCCACGTGGGTGAGCGGAAGTCCCAGGTATGCCGGGAGATGGCGGTGGCTGTGCTCTCTAACCTGGCACAGGGGGACCCGACGGCGGCGCGTGCCATCGCTCTGCAGAAGGGCAGCGTGGGAACACTCATCGGCTTCCTGGAGGACTGCGTGGCCATGGCCCAGCACCAGCAGGGACCCCACAGCCTGCTACACCCAGCACCAGTCCCCCACCCCGAACCCCCCAGCGTTAACATGATGTGCAGGGCCGCCAAGGCTCTGCTGGCCATGGCCAAGGTGAAGGAGAACCGGCCAGAGTTTGTTCTCTACGAGAGCAGGCTACTGGATAGCTCTCTGTCCTCTGTGCTGAGCTCTGCCGTGGCGGCCATCATGTGTGAAGTACTATTTAAGATTGGACGCTCCTCGTGACAGCCACAGGCAAAGACACAGAGGGAGGGGGGTGCTTGGTCTGACAGCCAAGCTACAGTGAACACGAACATGGGTGTGCGTGGTATAATATTTTTATTTAAATAAAACAAAAATGTTTTTACATACAAATAAATATATAGAATATATATAGCTCCTATGCCCCATTCGCAACCTTCATTTGGGATTTTTAAATCATTTTAATACAAATATTTAATACTTTGTATTTTACATTTTTATCTATTATTTTTATTTGTCGGTTCTTTTTGTTTTAACCAAAGTTGGCACCCGATGATAGAGAACGTACTTTAGTTTTGGGGTCTCTTGCTCTTAAAAAAAATGTTTGGTAATTATCCGTGGCTGTTTGTCTGTGTGGGATCTTTCTGATGGTGGTTTTCTGCAGGAAGACGCAGACTTATTTAAATTGTGAATCATGTTGTAGATAGACCTCTTATGTATTAATGTAAAGGAAAAAAAACACTGACTTAACTCTGAATATACAGATCATCATGTATCCTGTTCTGGGGGGGAGAAAGTATATTGTGCAAAAGGATTAAGGGCCTGACTCAATCAGAACCACTTTAGCCGACATCCGCATAGCTGATATTTTGATTGTGGAACTGCATTAGAGCTGTCAAATCAGCAGGATTCCACCCTGCATCCCACTGCTGGCTTGCCTCTGAAGCTAAGCAGGGTTGGTCCCTGGATGGGAGACAAGATGCTGCTGGAGGGCCAGTAGGAGGCACCCTTTCCTCTGGTCTAAAAAACAATTTCCCAATGCCAGTGATTGGAAAGGGGGATACCTAGTCAATTGTACAACTGAAATGTGTCTTCCGCATTTAACCCAACCCCCCTGAATCAGAGAGGTGCGGGGGGCTGGCCCTGTGTAGGGTGTGATGTTAAAGGGGTTCTGTGGTCACTAAAGATCCCCTGGCACTTATCGTAAGAGTAGGGGTGTTAACGCTGGTGTCCTGGCTAAATTCCCAATCTGGCCCTCAAATCATCCCCAGCTTCCAATTGGCTCATCCCCCCTCTCACCTGTAACTTTTCCCCAGCTCGTTGCTGTATTGAGAATTTGTTCTCAGTCTACTTACCTGGTAAAATAAAAATCTACAAGCGGCTCCTGGCATTATACCTAAAGTGAACATTGCCATTGGCTGCATGGAGTCGCATTAAGAATAATCCCACGCAGCCTTGTTTACAAGTTTGAACACTGGAATGTGAGAGAGAATTCCTCATTATTTCATTTGAATGATTTTCAATTCGATGGGTGTGGCTTCGTGACAATAACCACAAGAGCAGCTGCTCACCAATTTGACAGCACCGACACAGTTCCACCTCCGGGTCACCGCTAAAACATGAGCTATACGGGTGTCTGCTATCGCAGGTTAACGCTTGATCAGATTGTAATTAGGCCTCAGTTGGGGGAGATTATGAAATAAGCATTGCATAATATTACAATACCAGTATATGAGGGAGACATGAGTCACCCTGTTCAACTGACTTACTTCCTGGTAACCATAGCAACAGACAGGTAAACTCTCAAACCCACGTGCAGTACTTCCCTCAGTCTTATTTTTTGTTTTTATATATATATATAAATATAAAAGCCCATTTGTATATAGAAGTTGTATATTCAGACAGCCCTATTTGGTATAGAGAAGTGATGGTAGTTGATCATTATAATGGATGTTATGATTACTTTGTATTTGAATAATGGATATTTGGTGACTCTTCAACTGGAGGTCAGTCATTTTATGTATTTAAAAGAATTATGTTGACTGACTGACACAGAGATGATTTCAGTCTGACTAGCTTTGACACACTTATTTAGATTGTACAGTCAGCTAACAAATAGATCACAATGGGCAGAACTGTATTCCGGAATTGAATTGTTTAAAAAAAAAATCATGTCCGATTGACAGTTAACATTTGATGAACATTGTTTTCAGTAAAATGTTTATACTATATGTTCCACATGTTAAGAATAAATGTACATGAAATCTGGTTGAGCACTGTGAAGGGTGTTTGACTCTTTTGTCCAGAGATTGTAAACTGGAGAATCGTGGCAGAATGAATATGGCCAAACGTTTTTATTCACTTCCATTGTCCAAGAATCTCCTCTACAAAGTATCACAACCAACCATGTAAAAAAAAATGCATGCATTCATGACTAAGTCTCTTTGGATAAAAGCATCTGCTAAATAACTGCAACCTATCAGACTGTAGATAAGTACAGAGGTTTATTTAGCACAGCAGGCAAGGAATGACTATATGCACCACAGAGAAGTGCTGGTTCAGCTGTAACCAACACCGTGCTCCACGTCACGCTCTTTCAACTTTGTGTGTGAAACATCAGGGGCGGCAGTCACAAGCACATGTATTTCTACGGCTCGCCAGGACAGTTTAAAATAGTTCATGTCTGTTCTCGCTTTGATACTTGTCTTTCATGGGAATAGCTAACGGCAAACACTTAAATAGGTGTTACGTTGGATGATGGTCTGTTTTAAGTGAAACCAGACAGGTGCCTCACATTCAGCTGGCCAGCCTTCACGGTCTTCAGAACTGCAAACACATTTAGCTTTTTTAGTTTCATAGAACAAAAATAGAAGTGTCAATTATATCATGATGGCCTATGAAGAAATCCAAATAGCCAGAGATTACAATATTAGAAAGCAGTTGCTGCCTAGGAATACTGTGCTAGTCTGTTTGTGCTATCATGTTAAGTTGTCACTCATTGGCATGACAACGAGCAATGGAGTTGGCAAGAGCACACAGACTGGCACTAAGACTAACTCCTATACTAGTACAAGACAGTCCTGTGCTCCTGTGATCTTAAATATTAAGCCTCAAATCAGAAATTAAGATTAACCATGATGCCTCAATCCATTAGTTTAGTTCATGATTTCTCTTCCACACAAGGAGTACTCTGCATGGACTTCAGATGAGCATTGGTGAATGAGCCCAGTAACCTGCCAGTGGATGCCAAGTTCCTTTCCTTCTCAGCCCATGCCACAGTAATTGTTTAACTAGTGGTTTATTAAGGCTGCCCTGAACCAGACAGGGAGAATGTCAGCTAGATCCGTTGTTCTCTTTAGACTTGAAGATGGAGTCCCATTCCTCCGAGTTGGCCGGTCCTTCCTCGGTTTTGGGAATAGCTGGGAAAACAGACTGCATCTTCTGCCTGAACTCTGTGAGCTGTGAAGATGAAGTAGAGGTTTCTTGAGCAGTACATGAATGGACTTTATTTGTTTACATTTACTGAGTGTTAGTTAAAAGGTGTTGTTAGTCTTTCACGCTTTTCCGATGGAATGATAAAGGGCAAGACCATGAGATGGTTAATACGTACACTATGGACCCCCATGACTTTCCAGACTGCGACACTGAGCAGGCCCACTCCACACCAGGCGTAGAGAGAGCCCCACCCCAGGGCACGGAGAGCCAGGGACGCCCCAGTCTCCGGTACTGCAGCAGTGGCCATTGTTCCCTTGAGAGAACACATACATACACATGAGGTACACAAGAGTTGCTCTACACATGGTTCCAAACTTAAGGTTACTTTTGTAACCCCGGTTCTCTGATGAGTGAGCTTTATCACCAACTCGAAGGACCTATCAGAAGAGTCTGTTGGAGACAGATGGGTAAAATGGCACTTCCTTATAAAGGAGCCTCTCTCCCTCTTTTCTTTCTCACGCTTTTGCAACCAGGGGAAGGCGGTGCTACATCTTACTCATCAGAGAACCGGAGTTACTTGTTTCAATGTATCACTATGGGGATATGGCTGCAGAACATGCTCTTCGAAGCCTGGGTAGTCCCAACCCTCAGAGACGCGGAAACAGGGAGTATGCATGGAACAAAGCACTAAAGTAATTTTTTTTTAAAGCAAAGGAATAAACTTTTTGGCCTAAATGCAGAGCTTTGTGCTTGGGGCAAACATCCCATCCCTGAGTAACTGCCTCCTTATTTTCAAGCATGGTGGTGGCTGCCTCATGGTATGCTTGACATTGTCAAAGACTGGGGAGTTTTTCAGGATAAAAATAAACAGGATGGAGCTTAAGAACAGGCAAAATCCAAGAGGGAAACCAGCTTCAGACTGCTTTACAGCAGACACAGGGAGAGGACTTCACCTTTCAGTGGGACAATAACCTACACTGGTTGCTTACCAAGAAGACAGTGAATGTTCCTGAGATTTTAAATCCGCTTTAAAAATCTATGGGAAGACTTAAATTGCTGTCTAGCCATGATACTCAACACCATGACAGAGCTTGAAGAACATTTTTTTTTTCAAAGCTCTTATAAGACTCACAGCCCTAATCGCTGCCAAAAGGTGTTTCTAACATGGGGTGAATTCTTAGCTTATCAAGGTATATTAGTATTTTATTTTCATTCATTTAACAAACGATATCCATGTTTTTATTCTACTTCAACAGAGTATTTTGTGTAGATTCAAAAATATATTTAAAAAAATGTGAAGAAAAAAATCAAAAGGGGGTGAATACTTATGATAAACCATGTACATGGGTTTATCTACACATGGGCCCAAAGTGAGCAGAAAACATTTTAAAGGAGGTGAAAACTGTTCGCCACCCTGCAAACGGAATTTATCTAACTGAAAGAGAAACTCTAAACCTACCCTGGAAGAGGAGCTGTATTTCAAGGTTACGTCGCAAATGTCACCCTATTCCTTATATAGTGCACTACTTTTAAGCAGACCTCTGGTCAAAAGCAATGCACTATGCAGTGAAAAGTGTACCATTTGGGATGCATCCAAGACTGAAGAAGCGGTTTAGAAACCAGACTCAGGTCACTAATATTATTACCTCTTAATGTAATTATTGTCCATGTGGCCTGCTCATTAGATTAGCTATTATTAGAGTTCGGCCAGACTCAGTGTAGCTCTTCCTAGATGGTTAAAAGGCTGCCTGAAGAGATTTGATTTGGTGTAGGCTAGTCAGTGTCCATCAACATCAGCTGCCTATCCCTAGTGTTGCATATAATGTTACCAACTGTCTTATTTTACATCTGATTCTTTACGAGTTGTTTTGCTCTGATGGGTATGAGCGGTGCTGTGAGTGTGCTACAAACATGTCTTATGGAGTTTGGTCACTAATTTGCAAACTCTCTCCTCAAAACCAGCCATAAGTCATAACAGCATGAAATCTACATATGCGAGTTGCCAGATTCATGTATGAGATACCAGAGACAGCCCTGGTTCCATGACAAACAAGCCTTGGTATCTGCTCTTTACAGTGCCTCCATTAACATAACAGTGACATGTTAACTGTAGCAATCTCGTCAGGTTCTGGACAATCTCTACAGTCCATCTCTGTTCTCTATGAAAGAAGCACTCCAGCCAGCCAGTGTGACCTCACAACCGCATACCTCTCACAAAGCACTAAATCTAATTTGACCACTTTACAAGGCATATTCGGCTGAGATTGATGTTTACAAAGATGGCCATATGGGCTTAAAAATAGACTTAAAAATCCAACAAAGGCACCACTATGCTGCTGGGCCAAGTATATCTTCATAACTAATATCAGCTCAGAACTTGTGACCCTGGGCCTGTATTCACAAAGCATCTCAGAAAAGTTCCTAGTAATCCTGTTAAAGCCCGTTTAAAGACAACAACAAAATCTCTCAGCTCAAAGTAACATTTCTCAGCTGGTAATCAGACCGTTTGAGGTACCACAAAGGAAAGATGGCAATGCCTCATCATGATTGTTGCAAATTATTGGGAATAACCAATCACGATGAGGCGTTGCCAGCTGTGAACTCTATAGACCCCTTTCCATTACACAACACACTGACGCGCTTGACTCTTGCGGCAGTAAGAAAGCCATCTCCATCTGCACCCATTCAACATAGATTTACAACTCTTTACTTCAGAAGATATATTTTTGGAGTTCTCATACACTTACAATGATGTTTAGATTTCTGTTTTAATAGTCGCTAAGATTATATTTGTTTGATCTTTGCAAAATAACTATTTTGGGTGTAGCAATTGTTAGCTCGAATGCTAACGCTCATTGATATAGGCTGTATCAAAAGCTAGCCAAAGAGATTTTACTGGTTGAAGTGTTTAAGTATAATGCAGTTGATTTGCGGTGATGACACAAACATTATATTAAGCAGGACTAGGGCGGTCACAAAACTTTGTCAGCCAATGATTGTCAGGCAAATAACGGTTGGTCTCACGGTAATTGACCGTTAATTAACAAACACATTTAGCATCTCCTGGCTTCGACACAAGCCACTGATGCAGACCTTTGGAACAAATCCATGTAATATAACCTTCACAATAAATCCAGGATTTATTTTAGACACGTTTAAAGAGGCATGATATGAAGAAAATGTAGTCTATTTCAGAAGGATAGCATACTCGTGAGTTGTTCTTATGTTAGGTCCTGGTGTGGCTATGCCAAATGGCTGTGGGCTACACAAGTTAATTTAGCTGACAAAATTGTCTTAGAATTCCGTGGCATTATTTTAAAGTATAAAGAATAAAATTGAACAAAGCTGAATAAAATAGAAAGGATATTTTCTCCAAACGATTTGAGGCTACTCTAATGAGCGGTTAACAAATAAATAGGTACTTTTATATGCTTAATTTAGAGTTATTAATGTAACTTTAGTTGTTCTTCAAACGTTGGGCTATACGTTTGGATTTTTAATACATTGTAAGGCTGCATGATGAGACTAATGATGATTTGAAAAAAACTTGCTTGAAAGGCATGAGCTCTGCTTTGTTTTTTTGAGTAGGCTGTACATATTTCAATAGTCTCTCATTCACAACTTGACAAGCATGTGATAATACCTGGAATTTATGGTGGCATCCCCTTTGTGGCTGTAATGCTCAATTTAGAGTGGACCATCATCATGCACCCGTCTCGAAACAGGGGCAGTGGGAAATAAAATACGTCATCTATGCTTTTAAATAGCGAATGGAGGACGCTTTTCCTGTGGGTTATTTTCATGCCAGCCAGGTTGGCTATACTCCTGCTATAAAGATAAACAATGTGCTTAATATTAGGAATTTGATAAATAAATATAGTAGGCCTAGTCTATAGAAAGCTAATGGGACGACCCTCTTTTTAGTAGAGGCCATCACTCTGTTTTCTCGCCCAATTGCATAGCCTATAGAAACGTTGCGCAAAGTGAGCTCATGAAGTTTGATTAGATTTTCAATCACATTTGCATTGATGTCAGGTGATTAGGGGGACAATAGAGTGCTGAGTACCAGGCAGTTAGTAAGTTTGGTAGGCTACTAATGATCAGCAGTAGCATCAGCTTGGAGAAGCCTAATTACAGTGACTAAACGGCCACGTGGAATTTGACTGCGTTCATGACTCGTGACCGCCGGTGTGGCGATAATTTGGTCACAGCAACAGCCCTAAGCAGGACATTCATTTAAAATCCAATTGTAATCCAAAAGTAGTGTAAAATGCACTCATAAGCAACATGTAAATAGAGACTTTTTTTGCTGCTGTTCTGTAGGAACTCCCTCCCCCTTGTTCTGCCACCAACTTGCGTGCATCATCCTAATGTGGAAATCTTTGCAAACACAGAAAGGGGTCTATACAGCATGCTTCAGACCACGACAGTGAATGTGAGCATATATCAAATGTTGTAATGGTAAAACTTTTTATAAAACATTTGCCTGACAGGATCTTAATTATTGCCATGCATAGCCTTTTTTAATCACATGTTTATGGTTGTTAAAAGTGTAATTTGCACAATATTACCGTTATCAACACACTCATCGTCACTCCCGTTTAACAACTAAATTGCTTTGGCACGGTAGGCATCAAGTCACTTGCCGATAATGTTGCATACAACGTTGACAGGCCATCATTTTCATCAAACACTATCAAAGTTAACATAAGCACTATAGATGCCTTCAATTGCATAATTTATAGGCATGCCCAATTGAGGGATAATTTTAACAATGTGATGTGGCGTTCCAAATGGATAACTTGAAATAACATGAACTAAGTAATTAAATAATCCAAAGAAAATCATGTATTTATTAGCCTAGTGGTTCTAAGTATTTAGGCATGTCAGATAAAATATGTCTTGTGAAATTGTCAAGAGATACTACTGTTACATGTAAATCTAGATTATCTATGGATTGATAAAATATCAAAACATTATTAACTCAAAAGCAATTGCGTGTGACAGAAACCACTGACTCGCTGCAATTTTCTATTATCAAGACACCTGCTGGTAACTTAACTGGTTAGGACAGCTTATTGGGTGTCCTAAATACTGTAACTGTTTGAATCCCCAAGCAGACTAGGTGAAAAATCTTGATGTGCCCTTGAGCAAGGCATTTAACGTTGATTGCTCCTGTAAGTCACTCTGGATAAGAATGTCTACTAAATTACCAAAATGTAAACATTATCCCACCAATGTAGCAATTTTGTAGAACAGCAGTTACAGGGTGAGCACACTTGCTACCAATTGTGCTGTGCCATAAAGATACAGTTGTGCTTGCCTTGCATACATGGAGGTCATGGAATGGAATCAATGCCTTACATTTCAGACATTGTCATTATGTAGCCCAGCCCTACATAATATCACGTCGTCATGGGTTAAGACTAACATGAATGTAACTTAACCTGTATGTAATGCTGTAGCTAGATCAAATCATAGCTACCTTGCTAAACCAGCCTGGACTCTTTTTCTTGGCCAAGGCTAACGTGGAGCCGAATCCTGCTATCATCCCAGCAGATGCGACAGTCGTCAGGAAAGCTGCACCTGAAAAAGGTCGATGGGACGTTGGTTATGGGTCTCAAAAAATTATCATGTGAGTAATCAACTATACTAGCTAGCCAATAATTAAATCATTTGTAGTGAGTATGTCAGGGTCAAGCTAATGTAGCTAACAGCAGCAATTCAAAAACCGAATTAACTGTGCAAACAGTGAAACAATTGTTAAATAAGCAGTCCGCTTGCCTTTCATTAGCTGTAGTTTGTCGTCGTTATCTGTCACAATTGCAGTAGTGACATTCAAACTCGTATTTTCTTTCTCAGCTGTCATTTTGTAAAAAAGACAAGCCTCTGTCCATCACTTAAATAATTCCGGTGGAAACATGCTAGGAACATTTCATTCGTTTTTAACGTTCTGTCACGAAAATCTAAGCCATTTTAGGGCTACCGAATCAATACATCGTAGTATAATGAATGATTCAGTACTGTGCATTTGAACATGGGAATGTATATTTTCATTTGAGAGTTAAATACATATACGGATACAACGATTCCCATGACACTACGTCAGTGGTGTAAAGTACTTAAGTAGTACTTTTAAGTATTTTTGGGGGGTATGTACACTTTGCTTTACTATTTATATTACAAAAGTACTCATTACATTTCGAATGCTTAGCAGAACAGGAAAATTGTCAAATTCACGGACTTAATCACGAGAACATCCCTGGTCATCCCTAACAGTTACTGCCTAACTTGTGCTCGCTCACATGTGTTTGTGGGAGCTGCATTACATTATAGGCAGCGGCATCGTGAGACTGGGCGGGCTGTCCTTTTAGTCATACAAATGTCCCAGCTTTCAAACAATGAACACAAAAATGCGCTCCACAACGAGACTATGATATTGTACTATAATAATTGGGATGATGTGAGATGTATCAAAGCATCCTGCTGGACACCACTAGCCCACTACCTATAGCGTCTATTCATTAAAATACAGTATCTTCTGGTCGGGGGAGTTTTCTGAAGAGCCAGTGACGAACTTTCATTCAAGCAGGTGGGACAGAGCCTGTTTTGCATGTTATTTTGGCATTAATACTTGCCACATATCAGTTTGCAAACAATGTAAAATAATATATATCATTGAGTTAATAAAGCTGCATACAAACATGGTCTCTTTTGTGTTTTCTTGAGTAAGGCAACTCCAAAATGCAGGTGTTTCAGCCTAGCTTGGTGCTTTCTGTGGTGTTGGGGCAAGTGAGCAGAAAATACAAAGCGTTGTGCCATAATTAGCTCAGTGTTCTGTCACTCATGGGGACTTTATGTCACTGCCAAGTGTAAGAGGAGACATTGAAAATTCTAGCCCTTAGGCAGCTGTCATAGAAGTGCCAATCCAAGAAGGCTCAAGGTCATTGGTCACAGATAAAATGATGTCAAATCATGTTATATGTACAGTAGCTTTGATTGTGAAAGTATGATGGTGACATGATCAGTCCAATCTTAGCTAGCAGTCATCATCATGAATCAAGTCGACAATCTACTGGAAAATCCTTTTTAATCCTTGTCATATGAAGAGAAATAATGAAGAGAAATTATAGATAAAAACGTGTCGGTGCTCATCGGCCATTGGACATAAACATTACACAACAAGTTGGAAATCGCAAATTCAAAGAGTGGTTTTGAAGAAATCAGTGACAGTGGCTCTGTGATCCCAAATCTGGCATTAAGAGGCTCTTTTCCAAATTTAAAATGATAAACATTCACATTGGCCATGCTGTCAATGAAGCATGATTTGTGCCACACCCAAAACAACTGTTAACTCGGAAGGCCGAGATCCTACGATTCGGACTTGGTGAACACTGTAGAAATGGCCCATGTTCTGAATTTGGTCGCTGTACATTTCAAAAGTGCTAAACAAATAGTTTATATTGAATAACATTACATACATTTACATTTAAGTCATTTAGCAGACGCTCTTATCCAGAGCGACTTACAAATTGGTGAATTCACCTTCTGACATCCAGTGGAACAGCCACTTTACAATAGTGCATCTAAATCATTAAGGGGGGGTGGTGAGAAGGATTACTTATCCTATCCTAGGTATTCCTTGAAGAGGTGGGGTTTCAGGTGTCTCCGGAAGGTGGTGATTGACTCCGCTGTCCTGGCGTCGTGAGGGAGTTTGTTCCACCATTGGGGGCCAGAGCAGCGAACAGTTTTGACTGGGCTGAGCGGGAACTGTACTTCCTCAATGGTAGGGAGGCGAGCAGGCCAGAGGTGGATGAACGCAGTGCCCTTGCTTGGGTGTAGGGCCTGATCAGAGCCTGGAGGTACTGCGGTGCCGTTCCCTCACAGCTCCGTAGGCAAGCACCATGGTCTTGTAGCGGATGCGAGCTTCAACTGGAAGCCAGTGGAGAGAGCGGAGGAGCGGGGTGACGTGAGAGAACTTGGGAAGGTTGAACACCAGACGGGCTGCGGCGTTCTGGATGAGTTGTAGGGGTTTAATGGCACAGGCAGGGAGCCCAGCCAACAGCGAGTTGCAGTAATCCAGACGGGGAGATGACAAGTGCCTGGATTAGGACCTGTGCCGCTTCCTGTGTGAGGCAGGGTCATCTGCGGATGTTGTAGAGCATGAACCTACAGGAACGGGCCACCGCCATGATGTTGGTTGAGAACGACAGGGTGTTGTCCAGGATCATGCCAA
Organism: Oncorhynchus masou masou; assembly: GCF_036934945.1. NCBI lineage: Eukaryota > Metazoa > Chordata > Actinopteri > Salmoniformes > Salmonidae > Oncorhynchus > Oncorhynchus masou. Next base: position 9,708,956 of record NC_088227.1, read on the forward strand.
GGTTCTTAGCGCTCTGGGAGGAGGACACAATGGAGTTGTCAACCGTGATGGCGAGATCATGGAACCAGTCCTTCCCCGGGAGGAAGAGCAGCTCCGTCTTGCCGAGGTTCAGCTTGAGGTGGTGATCCGTCATCCACACTGATATGTCTGCCAGACATGCAGAGATGTACCTGGTCATCAGAAGGGGGAAAGGAGAAGATTAATTGTGTGTCGTCTGCATAGCAATGATAGGAGAGACCATGTGAGGTTATGACAGAGCCAAGTGACTTGGTGTATAGCGAGAATAGGAGAGGGCCTAGAACAGAGCCCTGGGGGACACCAGTGGTGAGAGCGCGTGGCGAGGAGACAGATTGGTAGGAGCGACCTGTCAGGTAGGACGCAATCCAAGCGTGGGCCGCGCCGGAGATGCCCAACTCGGAGAGGGTGGAGAGGAGGATCTGATGGTTCACAGTATCGAAGGCAGCCGATAGGTCTTGAGAGCAGAGGAGAGAGTTAGCTTTAGTGCGGAGCGCCTCCGTGATGCAGAGAAGAGCAGTCTCAGTTGAATGACTAGTCTTGAAACCTGACTGATTTGGATCAAGAAGGTCATTCTGAGAGAGATAGCGGGAGAGCTGGCCAAGGACGGCACGTTCAAGAGTTTTGGAGAGAAAAGAAAGAAGGGATACTGGTCTGTAGTTGTTGACATCGGAGGGATCGAGTGTAGGTTTTTTCAGAAGGAGTGCAACTCTCGCTCGCTTGAAGACGGAAGGGACGTAGCCAGCGGTCAGGGATGAGTTGATGAGCGAGGTGAGGTAAGGGAGAAGGTCCCCGGAAATGGTCTGGAGAAGAGAGGAGGGGATAGGGTCGAGCGGGCAGGTTGTTGGGCGGCCGGCCGTCACAAGAAGCGAGATTTCATCTGGAGAGAGAGGGGAGAAAGAGGTCAGAGCACAGGGTAGGGCAGTGTGAGCAGAACCAGCGGTGTCGTTTGACTTAGCAAACGAGGATCGGATGTCGTCGACCTTCTTTTCAAAATGGTTGACGAAGTCATCTGCAGAGAGGGAGGAGGGGGGAGGGGGAGGAGGATTCAGGAGGGAGGAGAAGGTGGCAAAGAGCTTCCTAGGGTTAGAGGCAGATGCTTGGAATTTAGAGTGGTAGAAAGTGGCTTTAGCAGCAGAGACAGAGGAGGAAAATGTAGAGAGGAGGGAGTGAAAGGATGCCAGGTCCGCAGGAATTAGAGTTTTCCTCCATTTCCGCTCGGCTGCCCGGAGCTCTGTTCTGTGAGCTCGCAATGAGTCATCGAGCCACGGAGCGGGAGGGAGGACCGAGCCGGCCTGGAGGATAGGGGACATAGAGAGTCAAAGGATGCAGAAAGGGAAGAGAGGAGGGTTGAGGAGGCAGAATCAGGAGAAAGGTTGGAGAAGGTATGAGCAGAGGGAAGAGATGATAGGATGGAAGAGGAAAGAGTAGCGGGGGAGAGAGAGCGAAGGTTGGGACGGCGCGATACCATCCGTAGGGGCAGTGTGGGAAGTGTTGGATGAGAGCGAGAGGGAAAAGGATACCAGGTAGTGGTCGGAGACTTGGAGGGGAGTTGCAGTGAGGTTAGTGGAAGAACAGCATCTAGTAAAGATGAGGTCGAGCGTATTGCCTGCCTTGTGAGTAGGGGGGAAGGTGAGAGGGTGAGGTCAAAAGAGGAGAGGAGTGGAAAGAAGGAGGCAGAGAGGAATGAGTCAAAGGTAGACGTGGGGAGGTTAAAGTCGCCCAGGACTGTGAGAGGTGAGCCGTCCTCAGGAAAGGAGCTTATCAAGGCATCAAGCTCATTGATGAACTCTCCGAGGGAACCTGGAGGGCGATAAATGATAAGGATGTTAAGCTTGAAAGGGCTGGTAACTGTGACAGCATGGAATTCAAAGGAGGCGATAGATAGATGGGTAAGGGGAGAGAGAGAGAATGACCACTTGGGAGAGATGAGGATCCCGGTGCCACCACCCCGCTGACCAGAAGCTCTCGGGGTGTGCGAGAACACGTGGGCGGACGAAGAGAGAGCAGTAGGAGTAGCAGTGTTATCTGTGGTGATCCATGTTTCCGTCAGTGCCAGGAAGTCGAGGGACTGGAGGGAGGCATAGGCTGAGATGAACTCTGCCTTGTTGGCCGCAGATCGGCAGTTCCAGAGGCTACCGGAGACCAGGAACTCCACGTGGGTCGTGCGCGCTGGGACCACCAGATTAGGGTGGCCGCGGCGACGGTGTGGAGCGTTTGTATGGTCTGTGCAGAGAGGAGAGAACAGGGATAGATAGACACATAGTTAACAGGGTACAGAAGAGGCTACGCTAATGCAAAGGAGATTGGAATGACAAGTGGACTACACGTCTCGAATGTTCAGAAAGTTAAGCTTAAGCAAGAATCTTATTGACTAAAATGATTGAAATGATACAGTACTGCTGGAGTAGGCTAGCTGGTAGTGGCTGCGATGTTGACACTACACTAATCAAGTCGTTCCGTCGAGTGTAATAGTTTCTACAGTGCTGCTATTCGGGGGCTAGCTGGCTAGCTAGCAGGTTGATTGCGTTACGTTACTTTAAAAGAACGACAATAGCTGGCTAGCTGGCTAATAACGTTATGTCCATCCAAACTAGCTCATTGTCTTAATCGAAATTACGGATGGCCTCTTATCCACTTCGTCCCCTTATGCCATAGTTTGCACATCTCAATTGGCATTAGAAACCACATTGGTTTATTAAGCAAGTCAGCCATGTTTTTTTAAAGGCAGTAAATGAGGCTAAATGAACGGTTTCGCTGCCAGACAAGGCTGAGCTGATAGCCAGGTGTATCAGTGGTAAGATGTTGGGACTGCTGTTGGGATGGCTTTATGTTGGCCCTAACAGTTTGTGGGCACCGTTTGTCGCCATTATAGTGCAATTAATGTATGGTTTAGTGTTGTGTAGTGACTTTGCTGGCATGCATCCCACTGGCTTTGGAAACATAAGGAATGTATATTTCATATCAGCAATAAGTATTTTTCAAAAACAAAAGGTTAAATTAAAGATGCAGTCTGGGATATTAAGCAATTAGTGAAAGTATAGTTTGTAGGCTGGAGGCACACATAGCCTTATGGATCTGTGCAAACCTGCTACAGTAAGTGTATCTTTTTAGTTTGAAAGATTGTTTCTGCTTTGTTCCATGCTTCGTAAACCCTATTCCAAGTGATTTTCTGCCAGGTCTCATAGATTACACGTAACATAGTAAACGTAAATCCGGGGAATGTAAAAGCGTTTGGTATGGTAACATAAGACAGGTTATTTAAGGCAAAAATGAAAGGAGGGTGGTTGGTCGGGGTGGATGAGTAGGAATATAACTCAAACGTCTATCAATGCGATGGTTGCATGTTGAAGTCTCATCAAGGACAACTTTAGCATTTTAGCTAATTAGCAACTACTTGCTACTTTTTTTAGCTACTTTGCAACTACTTAGCATGTTAGCTAACCCTTCCCCTAACCTTAACCCCTTGCCTTCTAACGACCTTAACACAAGACCTCATCTTGGTGTAACGGTTAAGGTGTTGGGTTGACAGTCGCTGGACCTGGGTTTCAAATAAAAATGTATAATCAAATCAAATGTTATGTCACATGCGCCGAATACAACAGTGAAATGCTTACTTACAAGCCCTTAACCAACCAGTTGAAGAAAATACCTATAAAAAAAGCAAGTGATAAGAAAAACAAATAATTAAAGAGCAGCAGTAAATAACAATAGCGGGGCTATATTTTTATTAATTTTTTATTTTAACTTTATTCAACTAGGCAAGTCAGTTAAGAACAAATTCTTATTTTCAATGACAGCCTAGGGACAGTGAGTTTACTGCCTTGTTCAGGGGAAGAACGACAGATTTGTACCTTGTCGGCTCAGGGATTCAATCTTGTAACCTTTCGGTTACTAGTCCAACGCTCTAACCACTAGGCTACCTGCAGGGGGTACCGGTTCAGAGTCAATGTGTCAATGTGCTGGGCACCAGTGTTGAGGTAATTATTTACATACAGGTAGGGTTATTAAAGTGGCTATTCATAGATAATAACAGAGAGTAGCAACAGTGTGGGGGTGCAAATAGCATGGGTAGCCATTTGATTAGCTGTTCAGGAGTCTTATGACTTGTGGGTAGAAGCTGTTTAGAAGCCTCTTGGACCGGCGCTCTGGTACCGTTTGCCGTGCGATAGCAGAGAGGACCTATGACTAGGGTGGCTGGAGTCATTGACAGTTTTTAGGGCCTTCCTCTGACACCGGCTGGTATAGAGGTCCTGGATGGCAGGAAGCTTGGCCCCGGTGATGTACTGCGCCGTACGCACAACCCTCTGTAGTGTCTTATGGTCAGAGGCCGAGTAGTTGCAATACCAGGCAGAGATGAAACCCGTCAGGATGCTCTCGATGGTGCAGCTGTAAAAGCTTTTGAGGATCTGAACCAAATCTTTTCAGTCACCTGAGGGGGAATAGGTTTTGTCGTGCCCTCTTCACAACTGCCTTGATGTGCTTGATTCCATGTTAGTCTGTTGCTGATGTGTCAATCAATTTTTCCACCTCCCAAAAATCTAAATATTAATCCACTATAATCAGAAAAGGAACGTTCTTTACTGTGAACAAATCCATTCCCACTTTAGACCAAGGGCGTGCTGGTACGTCATGTGGGTGCAGCGTTTCCTTTTGATGCTTAGGTAGATTAGCATTACATATGCTGCACACAGCCACAAAATGTTTAATTTCTTGGGTCATGTTGGGCCGGAATACTGAGTCTCTGGCTTTGCTGATACTTGCTTCGACCCCTGAGTGCTCTGCATGGGTATGAGAGAGAATCCTTGGGTGTAGAGTGTCTGGCACTACCACCCTGTCACCTTTGTAGACAACCTCTTCCTGCATTGTAAATTAGTCTCTGTATTTCCAGTAGTCCTTCACCAGGATGGGTGTACTCTTTCTTGTATCTGGCCATCCCATTAGGATAAAAGACTGAAGCTTTTGAGAAGTCTTGTCCTCTGCTGAATGAGCTTTGCTAGCATCCTTTGTCTGTGGGGAGATGTTTTGATCAGTAGCATAGTTCACATCTTCAACCTCAGCCTGTAGAGCATATACTGTCTCATTTGTCCGATATTGCGGTTAACTAGCTGTCGGTAGTGCTGCTCTAGACAAGAAATCTGCAATGTGAAACTCTACTCCTTTCTCGTATATTACCTGTAGTTTGTATTTGTATTTATTATGGATCCCCGTTAGCACTCTTCGAGGGGTCCAGAAAAATTAAGGCAGTTTATACCATTTTTAAAAACATTACAATACATTCACAGATTTTACAACACACCCTCAGGCCCACTTTGAGCCAGGAGAGCCAGGAGAGAGCCAGGAGAGATTGACATGCATATTATTAATATTAGCGCTCTGTGTACATCCAAGGGCCAGCCATGCTGCCATGTTCTGAGCCAATTGCAATTGCAATGTCCTTTTTTATGTCACCTGACCACACGACTGAACAGTTGTCAAGGTGCGACAAAACTAGGGCCTGTAGGACCTTCCTTGTTGATAGTGATGTTAAGAAGGCAGAGTAGCACTTTATTATGGACAGATTTCTCCCAATCTTAGCTACTCTTGTATTAATATGCTTTGACCATGAAAGTTTACAATCCAGGGTTACTCCAAGCAGTTTAGTCATCTCAAATTGCTCAATGTCCACATTATTTATTACAAGATTTAGTTGAGGTTTAGTGAATGATTTGTTCCAAATACAATGCTTTTAGTTTGGGAAATATTTTGGGCTAACGTATTACTTGAAACTAATTGCAACTCTTTGTTAAGTGTTGCAGTCATTTCAGACACTGTGTTAGCTGTATTGTGTTGAATCATCCGCATACATAGACACTCTGGCTTTACTCATAGTCAGTGGCATGTCGTTAGTAAAGATTGAAAAAAGAAAGGGGCCTAAACAGCTACCCTGGGGAATTCCTGATTCTACCTGGATTATGTTTGAGAGGCTTCCATTGAAGAACACCCTCTTGTTCTGTTAGACAAGTAACTCTTTATCCACATTATAGCAAGGGGTGTAAAGCCATAACACATATGTTTTTCCAGCAGCAGACTTATGATCGATAATGTCAAAAGCTGCACTGAAGTCTAACAAGACAGCCCCCACAATAATTGTATAAATTTCTCTCAGCCAGGCCTCCCGGGTGGCGCAGTGGTTAAGGGCACTGTACTGCAGCGCCAGCTGTGCCATCAGAGACTCTGCGTTCGTGCCCAGGCTCTGTGGTAACCGGCCGCGACCGGGAGGTCCGTGGGGCGACGCACAATTGGCCTGGCGTCGTCAGGGTTAGGGAGGAGCCGGTAGGGATATCCTTGTCTCATCGCGCACCAGCGACTCCTGTGGCGGGATGGTATTTCCTCCGGCACATTGGTGCGGCTGGCTTCCGGGTTGGATGTGCGCAGTGCGGCTGGTTGGGTTGTGTATCGGAGGATGCATGACTTTCAACCTTCGTCTCTCCCAAGCACGTACAGGAGTTGTAGCGATGAGACAAGATAGTAGCTACTACAACAATTGGATACCATGAAATTGGGGAGAAAAAGGGGTAAAAATTCAACAACAACAACAAAAAAACAACAAACAAATGTATTTTTCTCTCAGCCAGCCATCAGTTATTTGTGTAGTACTGTGCTTGTTGAGTGTCCTTCCCAATAAGCGTGCTGAAAGTCTGTTGTCAATTTGTTTACTGTGAAATAGTATTGTATCTGGTCAAACACATTTTTTTCCAGAAGTTTATTAAGGGCTGATTGGTAACTATTTGAGCCAGTAAAGGGGCTAGCGGAATTGGGTAGCGGAATTACTTTAGCTTTCGTCCAGGCCTGAGGGCACATACTTTCTAGTAGGCTTAAATTGAAGATGTGGCAAAAAGGAGTGGTAATATCGTCTGCTATTATCCTCAGTAATTGTCCATCCAGATTGTCAGACCCTGGTGGCTTGTCATTGTTGATAGACAACAATACTTTTTTCACCTCTTCCACACTGACTTTAATTCAAAATAATTCAAAAGTACAATTACCGTCTTTCATAATTTGGTCCGATATACTTGGATGTGTAGTGTCAGTGTTTGTTGCTGGCATTTCATCCCTAAATTTGCTTATCTTGCCAATGAAAAAGTCATTAAAGTAGTTGGCAATATCAGTTGGCTTTGATGAATGAGCCATCTGATTCAATGAATGTAATTTAAGGTGCCCCAAAGCCTTTTACTATAATTCTTTATATAATTTATCTTTGTTTCATATTATAGTTGATTTAGTTTAGTCACATGATTTCTTAATTTGCAGAAGGTTTGCCAATCAGTTGGGCTGCCAGACTTATTTGCTATACCTTTTGCCTCATCCCTCTCAACCACACAATTTTTCAATTCCTCATCAATTCAGGGGGATTTAACAGTTTTTACAGTAATTTTCTTAATGGGTGCTTATTAGTAACTGGAATAAGCAATATCATAAATGTGTCAAGTCTGGTTTCTCCTCATTATACACCACAGTCCAGCAAATATTCTTTACATCAACAACATATGATTCACTACAAAACTTATTGTATGACCTCTTATACACTATATTAGGCCCAGCCTTTGGAACCTTGGTTTTTCTAGATATTGTATTGTATTATATTATATTATATTGTGATCACTACATCCTATGGATTTGGATAAAGCTTTAAAGAAAATTTCTGCAGCATTAGTAAAGATGTGATCAATACATGTTAAGGATTTAATCCATGTGCTCTTTGTAACTATCCTGGTAGGTTGACTGACAACCTGAATCAGGTTGCAGGCACTGGTTACAGTTTGAAGTTTATTTCCTGAAAGATGAAAGCAATCAATGAAAGATGAAAGCCAATCAATATTTAAAATCACCTAGAAAATATACTTATCTGCTTATATCACATACATTATCAAGCATTTCACACATTATCCAGATACTCTATAGCAGCTTCCCACAAGAACGGGCTTTAGGTGATGCAGATGAACCTGTAGCCATATTACTTCAAAAGTATTTAATATTAGATCTTCTCAAAGCTTTACAGGAATGTGGTTCTGAATATAGACCGCAACACCGCCACCGTTGGCATTTCTGTCTTTTCGATTGTCGTTATAACCATGTATTGCTACCACTGTATCAAAGGTATTATCTAAGTGAGTTTCAGAGATAGTCAGAATATGAATGTCATCTGTTACAAGCAAGTTATTGACTTCATGGACCTTGTTTCTCAGGGTGCATATGTTAATATGAGCTGTTTTAAGCACTTTTATGGTTTGCTTGATTGTTTTTAATGCTTTACTGGGAAGCTAATTAGAAGTAGACTTGCCCATATTATTTATATTGGAGCTGATTGTGCAGCTCACCCTGCACTAAGTGATCTTCCTACTAGGGCACACCACCTCAGTGCTAACAGTGTAACTGGTTCATAGGTTCATGATTACTGCATACAATAGCTGTAGGATAAACAGAGGTATTCGGTGCAATTAGGGTCACATAAATTAAGTTACCTACATTGTGTTTGCCAATGCCTCTAGGATCATGTACATTAGATGCAGCATTATGACAACTCATTGTCACAATTGTAGGGACTAACTGAGCTGGTCTTGGATCATTGAAAAGTCATTGTTTCAGAGCAGCCTTGAAATGCGTGGACAGAGTCCAGGAGCCATGATGATTTGGATGGACTCTGTCATTCCTGCAGAGTATCTTCCGTTTCCAGAAGGTGTCAAAGTTATCAATAAAAGTGACTCCAGCAGAGCTACAGTAATATTTTAGCCAGATGTGTAATGCCAGCAGTCTGCTGAATCTTTCACACATGCGGCCCAACAGTGGTAATGGACCTGAACTGATTGCCCATTTTTTGGAGTCTTTATAATCAGTTCTTTAAAATCAATGTTCAAATGTTCCGAGCTAGCCCTCCTGATGTCGTTTGACCCCACATGACTTACGACAGTGTCAGCTCCTGGCATCTGTCGTAGAACAGTCGGAAGCAGCCTTGTGATGTCCTGATAACGCTGAAGCTTTATCATCAACCTTTGAAGTCGCTTCGGGACAGACAGAAGTGGATTTGTTTTTACCCCGTTTTTTCTCCCCAATTTCATGGTATCCAATTGTTTAGTAGCTACTATCTTGTCTCATCGCTACAACTCCCGTAGGGTCTTGGGAGAGATGAAGGTTGAAAGTCATGCTTCCATCCAATACACAACCCAACCAAGCCGCACTGCTTCTTAACACAGCGCGCATCGAACCCGGAAGTGTTGGAGGAAACACTGTGCACCTGGCAACCTTGGTTAGCGTGCACTGCGCCCGGCCCGCCACAGGAGTCGCTGGTGCGCGATGAGACAAGGATATCCCTACCGGCTAACCCCTCCCTAACCCTGACGACGCTAGGCCAATTGTGCGTCGCCCCACAGACCTCCCGGTCGCGGCCGGTTACGATAGAGCCTGGGCGCGAACCCAGAGTCTCTGGTGGCACAGCTGGCGCGGCAGTACAGCGCCCTTAACCACTGCACCACCCGGGAGGCCAGAAGAGGATTTTTGAAGATAACTTCAAGCGGCTTGTGATCAGTGTGCACCATGATAAAGTCCCCGCCATGAAGGTATTGATCAAAACAGTCACAGGCAAACACTATGGCTAGGTACTCCTTTTCAATTTGGGAATATCCTTGCTCCGTGGTTCTCAATGTCCTTGAAGCAAATTTAATGGGCTGCCCCTTCTGCAGGAGCGCTGCCCCTAGGCCTTTGTCGCTTGCATCACATTGTAGGGTCACTTCTTCAGAGAGGTCATAGTACCTCAATCTTGGTTGGTTGCTTACCAATTTCTTGATTTGCTCCAATGCATCATCACGTTGAGGAAGCCATGCCCACAGCACATTCTTTATTGGTCAGCCAACCCAATGGCATACGTTAGACATAGGAGGTAAGAATTTGGCTAAGTAGTTTACAAAACCAAGCAGTCGCTGCAATGCTTTTGCGTCTGTAGGTGGCGGCATTTGCTGTACTGCCTCCACCTTCTTGGGGTCTGGCTTCAGGCCTTAATCTGTCAAAATATGTCCCATATATGTAATACTTGTGAACCTGAGCTTAATTGTGCCTTTATCTGCACACTAGGAATTGTTTTATTTTTTCCACAGAATTTGCATACAACCCCATGTGCTGGGCATTTGGCTCTTGTGTGTGTTGATCCACAGTACATGCACCATCTTTAGTATTTTTCCATGTTGCATCACTGTCCAATGAATGTTTCCATTTTTTATCAACATGGTCTCTGTATTTGTTCTGAGTGGCATTATTTACAGATTTTGCCTGTTCAGGGACAGTGTTGATCTTTTTTAATTGGATCTGCATCTGTTCGCTTTCTTTGCATATATCTATGGCTTTAGACAGCGTAAGTTGTGGTTGGCACAGCATACTTGCTCTTACTCTGTTATCTTTACACCCAATCACAAGTCTGTCTCTGATCATTTTGTCTGTCATTGATTCTAAACAACATGAATCAGACAATTGACGCAGCCTCACAACATATTTTAACAGACGCCTCTGCTTGAGTTTGTTCACGTGTTAAAAATACATCTTTCATAAATCACATTACGTCTGTGTTCAACATGTCTTTGTAAAACGTCAAGGATATTCTTTGAAGCATATGGCACTCTCTTAAGCAGTGTTGCCACTCGCACATGCAGGTCTTTTTTTAATCAGGTCTTTTTAAAATGTTATCTAAGCCCGTAGTGATTTCATAATTCTCCCACTGATCACAGAAAAACAATTTGACTGAGAGACATTGCAGGCTCTGTGTCCTCGCTCAGCTGTCCCACTTGCGTTTATTCGACAGCGATTGCATTGTCCACATACCGTATCCTATTTTCCATATTCATACCACTTCTAACACCATGTTATTATGTATATGGGAATAACTCATGTCAGAGAGTGTGGTAAAAATGCTAGCATAATCCTTTAATCAGGTATTATAAATTACAGGTCACACATCCTAATCAGATACTCATAATGCACCTGTTTATATATCCTAGATAGGTGCCCCACTAGCGCCATCTCTGGGTTGGCATTATGCCCATTATTTTAACAACTATGTTACCTCTACCAGCGACAACTATTAACGTGTACTATGTTACCTCTACCAGCTGAGTCCAGGTTGGATTATTGATGTTTCTAAATGTTGAAACAGAGCTTCGGGATTGTAGTTTACATGGTCCCATCAGTAAAAGGTGTTTATAGCTGAGAACCTGTGATTTGCATAATGCCTTGTTTAATGCCTTGGGTTCTCGAGAGCAAGGGCACGACGTTATTGCGCTGGCGGCTTGCAAGAAAAGCCGTGCCACCACTTCTAGGAAATCTAATCGGCGCTATTCTGCAGTAAAATCCTCGTCTTTTATTTGTCGAATATTCTCGTTGGAGAATTGCATTTTCTGCACTTTGAGTGGCTAAAAGCATGTGAAAAGAATTCTTCTCTTTTTAAGGACACTCAAAGGACGTATTTATGACTGGGTTTCTTCTCGCTTCCTCTCCAGATTTTTGATTTTCATTGTGTTTACATAAATCTGGCCACTTGACAGTAACATCGGTCGCCTAGGGTGGCTACAGGCAGTTAGTTTTTTTTTAAACGCAATGGAAGTATTATTCAAACAATTGAGGCAATGATGTTTCTTTTCTCAGACAAAGTGGCATATCTGATCAAATTCAGGAGGATGCAAGGCCGAAGAGGAAACGTAATTTAAAAAGTAGGCTATGTTTTTATTATTTGAATAAACGATCATCAGGATGTTTATTCTTCTTATCCCACTAATCTGAGTAGTGGAAATGTATTGTTCAGTAACGGAACTTTTCTTGCTCTGACAGCATTGCATCACCTCTGTGGCAAAGGAGTATCTCTGGAACAAGCACGGAGCACATCTTTACCCCCCATTTATCAGCTGCCCCCTGATTCTTTGTATTGTTGTAAAAGGTGCACTGTTTACAGATGTATCTCGGACTTGATGAGCCCGTGCGGGAATGCCAGTATAATCAGATCTGCACGCGCAACTCGTTACCTATGGAGACCTTAGGGCACAAAAAGAAGAAGATTCCCAGAAGGAAGTGGCAGGTCTTTCCCGGTCGAAATAGATTCTACTGTAATGGAAGGGTCATGATGGCGAGGCAGACTGGGGTCTTCTACCTAACCCTAGTCCTGATCATGGTCACCAGCGGGCTTTTCTTCGCGTTCGAGTAAGTTTAAATTACACACTACAGTTGCTCATGCAAGACCTTAACGTAATTCACTGGTGATGCACTGAGCACATTTGTGAGCAAGGGGTGGGCTATGTAACCGCAGTCAATTTGTTTTTAAGATATTATATTATATTCGGAGTTCATTCGTCAATAGCTCTCAGACGCAAGGTCCTAGGATGATAATAATTATATAACTAGAATCAGGAGATGGTAGAGAGCAAGGTACACCATTTATTTTTACCGATGGTCGAACTCTTCCACGAACAGAGCCGAAAATGAGGCGATATGCAATTTCTGGCGCTCAGGTGCTTTAGGGGCCATCGTAAAAGTGCAATATCGGTTGCATTCCCATTCAAGAGGGTTAGCCCTATGTCAACATTACACATTGCGTAGTACCTCGAGTCGGCCCAAAATGTTTATTAGTTACCTCTAACTACTAAGGGTACTATATTCCATCTATCTATCTACAAAGATACCAGGTGAAATGCAGATGTAAAGTCACATAATGTGAGGTCACTGCGCCCCCCCCAATCCATGCTACATTCATTATAATTCCAGTTCACCACCCTGATTTTCACCTGAACGTTTCCTGATATTTTCAATAGCTCACTGTCCATATGAGTTACAGATATACAGACAAGTATGTTGGGTTCCTTGATATCTTCTCAAAGGTACACCTCACAATTGATTTTCCAAAAATGTTTGCCTAGTACAACTGTGGTTATTAATTAACGTACAGATCTAATTTTCAATAGCTTCCAGTCCAAATGACATACAGTGCCTTCGGAAAGTATTCAGACCCATTGACCTTTTCCACATTTTCTTATGTTACAGCCTTATTCTAAAATGGATAAAATAAAATTAAAATCTGCAGCAATCTACAAACTATACTCCATAATGACAAAGCAAAAACAGGTTTTTAATTTTTTTTCAAATGTATTAAAAGTAAAAACAGAAATACCTTATTTACATACAGTACCAGTGAAAAGTTTGGACCCACCTACTAATCTTCTTTATTTTTACTATTTTCTACATTGTAGAATAACAGTGAAAACATCAAAACTATGAAATAACACATGGAATCATGTAGTAACCAAATAAGTGTTAAACAAATCAAAATATATTTAAGATTTTAGATTCTTCAAAGTAGCCGCCCTTTGCCTTGATGACAGCTTTGCACACTTGGCATTCTCTCAACCAGATTCACCTGGAGTTCCCACATATGCTGAGCACTTGTTGGCTGCTTTTCCTTCACCCTGCGGTCCAACTCATCCCAAACCATCTCAATTGGATTGAGGTCGGGTGATTGTGGAGGCCATGTCATCTGATGCAGCACTCCATCACTCTCCTTCTTGGTAAAATAGCCCTTACACAGCCTGGAGGTGTGTTGGGTCATTGTCCTGTTGAAAAACAAATGATAGTACCACTAAGCGCAAACCAGATTGGATGGCGTATTGCTGCAGAATGTTGTGGTAGACATGCTGGTTCAGTGTGCCTTGAGTTATAAATAAATCACAGACAGTGTCACCAGCAAAGCACTCCCACACCATCACACCTCCATGCTTCACGGTGGGAACCACACATGCGGAGATCATCCGTTTACCTACTCTGTGTCTCACAAAGACACGGAGGTTGGAACCAACAATCTCAAATTTGGATTCATCAGACCAAAGGACAAATTTCCACTGGTCATAATGTCTATTGCTCGTGTTTCTTGGCACAAGCAAGTCTCTTCTTCTCATTGGTGTCCTTTAGTAGTGATGTTTTTTTGCAGCAGCAATTCGACCATGGAGACCTTTTTCACGCTGTCTCCTCTGAACAGTTGATGTTGAGATGTGTCTGTTACTTGAACTCTGAAGCATTTTTTGGGCTGCAATTTCTGAAGCTGGTAACTCTAGTGAACTTATCCTCTAAAGCAGAGGTAACTTCCTTTCCTGTGGAGGTCTTCATGAGAGCCAGTTTCATCATAGCGCTTGATGTTTTTTTTGCGACTGAACTTGAAGAAACTTTCAAAGTTCTTGAAATTTTCCTGGATTGACTGACCTTCATGTCTTAAAGTAATGATGGTCTGTAATTTCTTTCTGCTTACTTGAGCTGTTCTTCCCATAATATGGACTTGGTATTTTACCAAATAGGGCTATCTTCTGTATACCACCCCTACATTGCCACAACACAACTGATTGGCTCAAATGCATTAAGAAAGAAAGAAATTACACAAATTAACTTTTAACAAGGCACAACTGTTAATTGAAATGTATTCCTGGTGACCACCACATGAAACTGGTTGAGAGAAGAAAAGAAGAAGAAAGCTGTCATCAAGGCAAAGGGTGGTTACGTTGAAGAATCTGATATATAAAATGTGTTTTGATTTGTTTAACGCCTTTTTGGTTACTTCATGATTCCATATGTGTTATTTCATAATTTTGATATATTCCCTATTATTCTACAATTTTGAAAATTGTAAAAAATAAAGAAAAACCCTGGAATGAGTAGGTGTGTCCAAACTTTTGACTGGTACTGTACATATTCAGACCCGTTGCTAAGAGACTCAAAATTGAGCACAGGTGCACCCTGTTTCCATTGATCATCCTTGAGATGTTTCTACAACTTGATTGTAGTCCACCAGTGGTAAATTCAATTGATTGGACAAAATTAGGAAAGGCACACACCTGTCTATATAAGTTCCCACAGTTGACAGTGCATGTCAGAGCAAAAACCAAGCCAGGATTGTGTCGAGGCACAGATCTGGGGAGGGTACCAAAACATTACTGCAGCATTGAATGTCCCCAAGAACACAGGGGTCTCCATCATTCTTAAATGGAAGAAGTTTGTAACCACCAAGACTCTCCCTAGAGCCGGCCGGCCGGCCAACCAAACTGAGCAATCGGGGGAGGAGGGCCTG
Source organism: Oncorhynchus masou masou (assembly GCF_036934945.1). Lineage (NCBI taxonomy): Eukaryota > Metazoa > Chordata > Actinopteri > Salmoniformes > Salmonidae > Oncorhynchus > Oncorhynchus masou. Next base: position 9,724,092 of record NC_088227.1, read on the forward strand.
GGTCACAGAGGTGACCAAGAACCCGGTGGTCAATCTGACAGAGCTCCAGAGTTCCTCTTTGGAGATGGGAGAACCTTCCAGAAGGACAACCATCTCTGCAGCACTCCACCAATCAGGCCTTTATTGTAGAGTGGCCAGACGGAAGCCACTCCTCAGTAAAAGGCACATGATAGCCCGCTTGGAGTTTGCCAAAAGGCACCTAAAGACTCTCAGATCATAAGAAACAAGATTTTCTGGTGTGATGAAACTAAGATTGAACTCTTTGGACTGAATGCCAAGCGTCACGTCTGGAGGAAATCTGGCACCATCCCTACGGTGAAGCATGGTAGAGGCAGCATCATGCTGTGGGTATGTTTTTCAGCGACAGGGACTGGGAGACTAGTCCGGATCGAGGCAAAGATGAACGGAGCAAAGTACAGAGAGATCCTTGATGAACACCTGCTCCAGAGTGCTCAGAGTGGGACATTGGAAATGGAACTGGGAATATGGCTCATTGGAAATATGACTGGGAATATGGCTGAATACAGACAGTGTAGTTATTCCCTCCGCAAGGCAATCAAACAAGAATGTCGGTATAGAGACAAAGTGGAATGGCAATTCAACAGCTCAGATACGAGACATATGTGGTGACCGACGTCTTTCTTCCAGACAAACTAAACACCTTCTTTGCCCGCTTTGGGGATAATACAGTGCCACCGCACAGCCCGCTACCAAGGACTGCGGGCCCCCCCTCTCCTTCTCTGTGGCCGACGTGAGAAAAATATTTAAACGTGTTAACCCTCGCAAGGCTGGGCCGGCATCCCATGCCACGTCCTCAGAGCGTGCACAGACCAGCTGGCTGGTGTGTTTACGGACATATTCAATCTTTCCCTATCCCAGTCTTCTGTCCCCACATGCTTCATGATGGCCACCATTGTTCCCGTACCCAAGAAGGCAAAGGTAACAAAACTAAATTACTATTGCCCCATAACACTCACTTCTGTCATCAGAAAGTGCTTTGAGAGACTAGTCAATGATCATATCACCTCCACCTTACCTGCCACCCTAGACCCACTTCAATTTGCATACCACCCCAATAGGTCCACAGACGATGCAATCGCCATCACACTGCACACTGCCCTATCCCATCTGGACAAGAGGAATACCTATGTAAGAATGTTGTTTATTGACTACAGCTGAGCATTCAACACCATAGTACCCTCCAAGCTCATCATCAAGCTGGAGGCCCTGGGTCTCAACCCCAGCCTGTGTATTGGGTCCTGGCGCGCCTCAGCGCCTCTTCAACCACAGGAGGCTGAAGAAAAACCCTCACAAACTTTTACAGCTGCACAATTGAGAGCATCCTGTCGGTCTGTATCACCACCTGGTACGGAAACTGCAACACCCACAACCGCAAGGCTCTCCAGAGGGTGGTGTAGTCTGCACAACGCATCTCCGGGGGGAAACTACCTGCCCTCCAGGACACCTACACCACCCGATGTCACAGGAAGGCCAAAAAGATCATCAAGGACAACAACCACCCGAGCCACTGCCTGTTCACCCCGCTACCATCCAGAAGGCGAGGTCAGTACAGGCGCATCAAAGCTGGGACTGAGAGACTGAAAAACAGCTTCTATCTCAAGGCTATCAGACTGTTAAACAGCCATCACTAACACAGAGAGGCTGCTTGCCTACATACAGACTTGAAATCATTAGCCACTTTAATGAATGGATCACGAGTCACTTTAATAATGCCGCTTTAATAATGTTTACATATCTTGCATTTCTCATCTCATATGTATAAACTGTATTTTATACCATCTATTGCATCTTTCCTATGCCGCTCACTCATCGCTCATCCATATATTAATATGTACAGTTGAAATCGGAAGTTTACATACACTTAGGTTGGTATCATTAAAACTAGTTTTTCAACCACTCCACACATTTCTTGTTAACAAACTATAGTTTTGGCAAGTCGGTTAGGACATCTACTTTGTGCATGACACAAGTAATCTTTCTAACAATTGTTTACAGACTAATAATTTCACTTATAATTCACTGTATCACAATTCCAGTGGGTCAGAAGTTTACATACAATAAGTTGACTGTACCTTTAAACAGCTTGGAACACTCCCGAAAATGATGTCATGGCTTTAGAAGATTTAGAAGATGTGTATCTGTGGATGTATTTCAAGGCCTACCTTCAAACTCAGTGCCTCTTTGCTTGACATCATGGGAAAATCAAAAGAAATCAGCCAAGGCCTCAGAAACTAATTGTAGACATCCAGAAGTCTGGTTCATCCTTGGGAGCAATTTCCAAACACCTGAAGGTACCACGTTCATCTGTACAAACAATAGTATGCAAGTATAAACACCATGGGACCATGCAGCCGTCATAACGCTCAGGAAGTAGATGTGTTCTGTCTCCTAGGATGATGTACTTTGGTGCCGAAAAGTGCAAATCAATCCCAGAACAAGAGCAAAGGACCTTGTGAAGATGCTGGAGGAAACGGGTACAAAAGTATCTATATCCACAGTAAAACGAGTCCTATATCGACATAACCTGAAACGCCGCTCAGCAAGGAAGAAGGCACTGCTCCAAAACCACCACTAAAAAGCCAGACTACGGTTTGCAACTGTATATGGGGACAAATATCGTACTTTCCTGAGAAATGTCCTCTGGTCTGATGAAACAAAAATAGGACTGTTTGGCCATAATGACCATCGTTATGTTTGGAGGAAAAAGGGGGAGGCTTGCAAGCTGAAGAACACCATCCCAACCGCGTAGCACGGGAGTGGCAGCATCATGCTGTGGGGGTGTTTTGCTGCAGGAGGGACTGGTGCTCTTCACAAAATAGATGGCATATTGAGGGAGGAAAATTATGTGAATATATTGAGGCAACATCTCAAGGCATCCGTCAAGAAGTTGAAGCTTGGTTTCATAAGGGTCTTCCAAATGGACAATGACCCCAAGCATGCTTCCAAAGGTGTGGCAAAATGGCTTAAGGACAACAAAGTCAAGGTATTGGAGTGTCCATCACAAAGCCCTGACCTCAATGTTATAGAACATTTGTGGGCAGAACTGAAAAAGCACGTGCGAACAAGGAGGCCTACAAACCTGACTCAGTTATACCAGCTCTATCAGGAGGAATGGGCCAAAATTCAGTGCCCGCTTGGAGTACATGTCCTGGTAATCCGTCTGGCCCTGCAACCTTGTGAATGTTGACCTGTTTAAAGGTCTTACTCACATCGGCTACAGAGAGCGTGATCACACAGTCGTCCGGAACAGCTGATGCTCTCATGCATGCTTCAGTGTTACTTCCCTCGAAGCAAGCATATAAGTTATTTAACTCGTTTGGTAGGCTCGTATCACTGGGCAGCTCTCGCCTTGTGCTTCCTTTTGTAGTCTGTAATAGTTTGCGAGCCCTGCCACATCCGACGAGCGTCGGAGCCGGTGTATTATGATTCAATCTTAATGCTGTATTGACGCTTTGCCTGTTTGATTGTTTGTCGGAGGGCATAGTGGGATTTCTTAAACGTGTTTGGGGTTAGAGTCCCGCTCCGTGAAAGCGGCAGCTCTACCCTTTAGCTCAGTGCGGATGTTGCCTATAATCCATTGCTTCTGTTTGTGGTATGTGCGTACGGTCACTGTGCGGACAATGTCATCGATGCACTTATTGATGAAGCCAGTGACTGACGTGGTGTACTCCTCAATGCCATCGGAAGAATCCTGGGAACATATTCCAGTCTGTGCTAACAAAACAGTCCTGTAGCTTAGCATCTTTGTCATCTGACTACATCTTTTATTGACCGGGTCACTGGTGCTTCCTGCTTTGGTTTTTGCTTTTAAAGCAGGAATCAGGAGGATAGTATTATGGTCAGATTTGCCAAATGGAGGGCGAGGGAGAGCTTTGTACGTGTCTGTGGAGTAAAGGTGATCTAGAGTTTTTTTATTTTCCTCTGGTTGCACATTTAACATGCTGGTAGAAATTAGGTAAAACGGATTTCCCTGCATTAAAGTTCCCAGCCTTGAAAGTTCCCAGATTGATTCCATACATCATTTGACATGTTTCTAAAGGACTGTAACAGAACTTTTCGAGTTTTTGTCTGGAGGAAGTGCCTGCGCCTCATGAAGATGGATTACTGGGCTGAACATGCTAACAACAAGTGGCTATTTGGACATAAATTATGGAACTTTCTGGAACAAATCAGTCATTTATTGTCGAACTGGGATTCCTGGGAGTGCATTCTGATGAAGGTAATCAAAGGTAAGTGAATATTTATGGTGTTGTTTCTAACTTTGTTGATTCCAAAATAGCGGATATTCCTCTGGCTGTTTTGGGTTCTGAGCGCCGTTCTCAGATTATGCTTTTTCCTCAAAGTTTTTTTGAAATCTGACACAGCGGTTGCATTAAGGAGAAGTCTATCTTTAATTCTGTGAATAACACTAGTATCTTTTATCAATGTTTATTATGAGTATTTCTGCAAAATCACCAGATGTTTTGGAATCCAAACATTACTGCACGTAAGGCGCCAATGTAAACTGAGATTTTTGGATATAAATATGCACATTATCTAACAAAACATACATGTATTGTGTAACATGATGTCCTATGAGTGTCATCTGATGAAGATCATCTAAGGTTAGTCATTCATTTTATCTATATTTCTGCTTTTTGTGGCTCCTATCTTTGGCTGGAAAAATGGCTGTGTTTTTTCGACTTGGCGGTGATCTAACATAATCATATGTTGTGCTTTAGCTGTAAAGCATTTTTGAAATTGGACACGATGGGTAGATTAACCTCTCTAGGGTATGTGGGACGCTAGCGTCCCATCTGGCCAATGTCCAGTGAGGTTGCAGAGCTCCAAATTACAGAAATGCTCATTATAAAAATTCAGAAAACAAAACATATTTTACATAGGTTTAAAGATTAACTTCTTGTTAAACCAAAAACAGTGTCATATTTATAAAATGCTTTTCGGCGAAAGCATACCTAGTCCAGAACATACCGAGCCCAGAACATATCCCAGTTGACAAATTATTACAAACAGTAACCAGCCAAGCAGAAGCGTTACAAAATTCAGAAATAGAGATAAAATGAATCCCTTACCTTTGATTATCTTCATATGGTGGCAATCAGAAGACATTCATTTACTCAATAAATGTTCCTTTTGTTTGATGAAGTCTCTTTATATCCAAAAACCTCAGTTTTGTTAGCGCGTTTTCTTCAGTAATCCACAGGCTCAAACTCAGTCAAAACAATCAGACAAAAAATCCAAATTGTATCCGTAAAGTTCATAGAAACATGTCAAACGATGTTTATATTCAATCCTCAGGTTGTTTTTTAGCCTAAATGATCTGTAATATTTCAACCGGACAATAACGTTGTCAATATAAAAGGTAAACAAGAAATGCACATGCACCTGAAAAAAACTCTGCGACACGTCAGGGTCCACTTGTTCAGACTGGTCTTACTCCCTCATTTATAAGAATACAAGCCTGAAACGATTTCTAAGGACTGTTGACATCTAGTGGAAGGCATAGGAACTGCAAATGGAGGCCTAAGTCAATGGATACTGTAATGGCATTGAATAGAAAACTACAAAACCAACAAAAAAAATGATTTTTCTCAGGTTTTCCTGCTAAATCGGTTATGTTATACTCACAGACACTATTTTAACAGTTTTGGAAACTTTGGAGTGTTTTCTATCCAAATCCACCAGGTATATGCATATCATATCTTCTGGGCCCGAGTAGCAGGCTGTTTAATTTGGGCATGCTTTTCATCCAAAATTCTGAATGCTGCCCCCTACCCTAGAGAGGTTTATCTTTCCTTTGCTGTATTGGACTTGTTAATGTGTGAAAGTTACATATTTCTAAAAAATATTGCTGCCTTTTCAGCGGAATGTTGTCGAGGGGTTCCGCTAGCGGTTAATGTCCCGTTGGTAGGATATTTGTGATCGTAGCTCATCTATAGTTTATTTACGTCCCCTATATCTCTTTCTTATGCAAATGATTGGGATTTGTGACTTGTCAGGTGTCTGAAGTAAATCCTTCGCGTCCGACTCGTTAAAGAAAAAACTTTGTCCACTACGAGGTGAGTAATCACTGTCCTGATATCCAGAAACATGATGTACAAAATAAGTTACAAATAACGTGAAAAAACACAGTTGGTTAGGAAACTGTAGAACGGCAGCCAACTTATCCGGCGCCAAACTTGTAGCGTCATACCCAAGAAAACTCGAGGCTAAAGGTGCTTCAAGAAAGTACTGAGTAAAGTGTCTGAATACTAATGTTAATGTGATATTTCAGTTGTTTGTTTTTTTATTAGCAAAAATTTAAAAAAAAATGTTTTTACTTTGTCATTATGGGGTATTTTGTGTAGATTGATGAGGGGGGAAACAATTTAATTTTAGAATAAGGCTGTAACGTAACAAAATGTGGAAAAGGTGTGGGGTCTGAATACTTTCCGAATGCACCGTATGCAGTACATCTAAAACCACTTGATGTTAGGTCAATGACATCCCTTCTTCATAGTACACTCATTAGAATTGCCATTTTTCATTTAACTGAAAATACATTAATATTACCTGTCCATATGAGCTACAGATCTACAGACAAGTGTGGTGGGTTCCTTGACCTCTCTTATCAAAGTACACCTTTATATTCTTAAAATTCAAAGTTTGATGTTCTGAAAAATACAATATACTCTACACTGAGCATTTTTATACAATTATTTGAGACTGGAGAACACAATGGGAGGGATCTTAGACCTTTCCTCCATACAGAATCTTTCTCAATCGTTGATATCCTTTGTATGTGAATATGGACTGCCCTCTTCAATTCAAACCACTGGTTTTTAATGGGTTTCAAGTCAGGAGACTGAGATGGCCATTTCAAAATGTTTTTTTCTGTGATAAATTTACCATATGTTTGTACATTTTTATGTGTGCTTGGGGTTATTGTCTTGCTGGAAGATCTACTTGAGACCAGGTCTCAGCATCCTGGTACTTGGTAAAGTTCATGCCGTTGACCAGTGTAAGTGAAATAGCCCCATAACATCAAAGATCCGCCACCATATTTTACAGTTTCTCGACGCCAAAGAGCTCATATCATCGGACCATAGCACCCATTCCAAGTGCCAATGTTGTTTATCAAACTCCAGGCGGTGCTATGGTCAGATTTTTTGACATTGTTTTACTTTTAATTATTTCAATCAATAGTGAGCTCACCCGTGATGTGATGAATTGTAAATAGTAATTGCTATTAGGTAATTCATATTATGGTTTCTGTCAACCGAGAGTTATCTAAATAGGACCGCTTGTGTTACGTCAATCTGTCCTCAGTTGGCGCTAGGACTAATGTTGCCTATATTTTCCGGTTTGGATGATTGTGTTATGCAGTCGTTACTTCTGCGAATGTCTAAACAGGGATCACTGTAGATTGTTCACATCCGTGTGTTGGTACTTGTCAAAGGGTTAAACCAACTTTGTTTTCCACACAACAATTTACTTTTAAAATATGAACTTGTTTATTTTTTATGGATTTTATGTGAAAAAATACATGCTCAAAAAACATAAGTAGGCCTATGATCTTTCTCACTTTACTATAGCCTACTTGTATGACCCAGAGAGCTAAAATCACTGGGAGCAAAGTCACTCATGTCCCTAATTCATGATACACCAAAAATAATTCCCAATTTAAAGTGTCTAAATAAATACTTAATGTCATAATTATAAATGTTAATGTAACACATACACAGGGAGTCAGGGAGCAGGTTCAGAAGGTGATTTTAATAATAAGAAACATCTAAATTGTTGTGTGCTGAACGTAAACAAAACCACTACTGTCTGAAGACTGAGGCTAATGAGGGCTAAATAAAGGGAGAATAATCAGGTTGATGATGAAGTCCAGGTGTGCGCAACAATGGGGTGCAGGTGTGCACAATGATGGTTGCCAGATGTGCGTAGCCATGACCGGTGGTTAGTAGACCGGCGACGTCGAGCGCCGGAGCAGGAGAGCATGAGTAGACATGACAGTACCCCTCCCGACGTACGGCTACAGCCGCAGGATAACGCTGGCCAGGGGGGCGGCCCCGATGGCGAGGAGTGGGCTGGTCCGGACCGCGGAGGACCGCACCAGCCAGTGGACCAAACCTCCTCGGCGCACCTGAACCACTCGTCCACCGCAGGAGTTTCGGTCTGGCTCGGGGTCCATGGAGCCAGGGCTGGCTGATATCCCAGGACATACTGGAAGGGGGTCAGCCCGGTGGAGGAGTGACGCTGTGAATTCTGGCCGTACTCTGCCCAGGGAAGGAACCTGGCCCATTCCCCCTGGCAGTGACTCCTAAGGAACCTCCCCAGCTCCTGGTTCATCCTCTCTCCTTCCCCTTTGCTCTGAGGCCGGTACCCGGCTGTGAGGCTTATTGTGACCCCCAGCTTCTCCATGAAGGCTTTCCATACCCGTGACGTGAATCGCCTCCTGGGGACAAGACAGACCGGTCTGCATTACAACGGATAGGGGTGCGAACGTGGTGAAGGCCGCTCAAATCAACAAATGGACGCGACTGCAATGTTTTGGACATTGTCTGCACTTGGCCATTGGTAAGTAACCTTGTCAATTGTGTATATTGAAGTGATTGGTTAGATGAAACTAAATGTGCATTTTTTTAATCGATTGATTAAGTTAAATATTACATTTGTATATAACTAAAGGGATTATTGTGATTTTAAAATTGTATTAAAATCTCTGACAACTTACCCCAGCACAAGTTGGTGACAGAGTCGCCTACCAGGTGGGGATCATGTCAAAGGATGGTGTAAAGAGTCCTGGAGCAAGAGAAAGACATTTCGCAGGTCTTGTCCAGTGACCAGAAGACCCGGCACTTAGCTCCCACCTATACTGATATAGATGTTCTTGAGTCCATCAACCAGATATTGACCCCACTAATAGAATTCACAAATGCTCTGTCTGGTGAGTCTTATGTCAGTGTGTCTTATCTGAAGCCAGTACTACACCTGTTCAATACAGAGGTCATGAAACCTGATGGTGAAACAGAGCTCACCCAAACCATCAAAACGATAGTCATGGACTATCTGAATGAGAAATATGATGACCTAGCCACAGATGACCTCCTGGACATAGCCTCGTTGGTTGACCTTCGGTTTAAAATGCATTACATCAAAGAGGAGAAGGTGGGCCACATAAAAACAAGAGCTGTCTCATAGATGGCCATGAGGGACATGAAAGCCCAGCACAGGGAGAAGTTGCTGCTGCTTCACCACAACTGCCAGCGAAAAAGATAAATTAATTGGGCAGTTTTTTCAAAAATCCATGCTCCATCACCACAGGTCTTACTGAAATCCAACTGGTAGAGAAGGAACTCAGCTGCTACCTTCAATCTCCTGATGCTGACAGTGAAACCAATCCACTGAACTGGTGGAAGATCCACCCAAAAAACTTTCCCAAAGTCAGCCACCTAGCAAAGCACTACCTGTGCATTCCTGTGACCAGCTCCCCCTCAGAGCGTGTTTTTAGCACAGGTGGCAACATAGTGACCTGCCATAGGGCAAAAAGCCAGAGATCGTAGACAGACTTGTCTTTCTTGCTTGTAACTTGTAAGGCAGCAAACTACCCCAACTTCAATTGTGATGTGCCATTAGGCTAACAGTTATAATGCATATTGCCTTGCACTATTTGTTTAAAAACCGTTGTAGCCCCTTTATGGTGGTTGAGACTGGCCATGACCTGACTGCATCGACCTTCCTCTCCATCATAACTCCCTATGGACTGATCCTAAGAAGGAGACAGCGACCTGATGCAACTGGTACTTCTCCGCTTTGACATACAGGTGATTCTCCAGGAGTTGTTCCAGGACTACTCTGACTTTGGCGATGTAATCCTCCAAGGTGACCGAGTAGACCAGGATGTTGTTGATATACACGACCACCACTTGTGTCCAAGCATGTCCCGGAACACCTCGTTAACGAATGCCTGGAACACTGACGGAGCATTGGCTAATCCATAAGGCATCACCAAGTACTCATAGTGACCAGACATCGTGCTGAATGCCGTTTTCCATTCATTCCCCTCCCGGATGCGGATCAGATTGTAGGCACTCCGGAGGTCCAATTTGGTATTAAAAGAAACGGGCCCCACTTAGCTGTTCGATCGCGGCCAGCACAAACGGGAGAGGGTAGCGGTACTTGGTGGTGATGGAATTGAGTCCTCTGTAAATGATGCACGGGTGTAGATCTCCGTCCTTCTTGGCAACAAAGAAGAAGCCCGCCAACTCAGGGGAGGTGGACGTTCGGATGAAACCCCGTTGGAGAGCCTCCTGGAGGTACTCCTCCATGGCCTTGGTTTCAGCCACCGACAGAGGGTGCGGCTGCGCGGAGGCGTAGAGCCTGCAAGCAGGTCGATGCCACAGTCCCAGGGGCGATGAGGACTGTAACAGACAGGTGGCGCAGGTCTTGGAGAAAAATCTCCTGGAGATCCTGGTTATATTGAGTAAAGGGTCTGATAACTTATGTAAATATTATATTTCCGTTTTTATTTTTAATACATTTGCAAACATTTCTACAAACCTGTTTTTGCTTTGTAGTTATGGTGTATTGTGTGTAGAATGATGAGGGGAAACGATTTCATGAATTTTAGAACAAGGCTGTGATGTAACAATATGGAAAAAGGGAAGGCGTCTGAATACTTTCTGAATTTTTATTTTGAAATGTTTTTTTTATTTCACGTTTATTTAACCAGGTAGGCTAGTTGAGAACAAGTTCTCATTTACAACTGTGACCTGGCCAAGATAAAGCAAAGCAGTGCAACACAAGCAACAACACAATACAATAGATAAAGTCTATACACAGTGTGTGCAAATGAGGTAGGATAAGGAAGGTAAGGCAGTAAATAGGCCATAGTGGCGAAATAATTACAGTATAGCAATTAAACACTGGAGTGATAGATGTGCAGAAGATGAGTGTGCAAGTAGAGATACGGGGGTGCAAAGGAGCAAAATAAATCAAATAACAGTATGGGGATGAGGTAGATGGATGGGCTATTTACAGATGGGCTGTGTACATGTGCAGTGATCTGTAAGCTGCTCTGACAGCTGGTGCTTAAAGTTAGTGAGGGAGATATGAGTCTCCAGCTTCAGTGATTTTTGCAGTTCGTTCCAGTCATTGGCAGCAGAGAGCTGGAAAGAAAGGCTGAATGCAGTGTACATAAATGTTAACTAAGTCAGCAAGACTCATCCTCTGTGATCCTTTCTCACATGTTGAAGGTCTGTGAAACATTTTCATAGATCTCTAAGCTTCCTTTTCATTCAAATTGTTTTAATATAAATATTTAAAACATACACATATAAATGACAACAGACGCATACAAACATCCACAACATCACTCCTGCCCAGACCCACCTGCTTACACCTCCATCCATCTCCAGCACCCGTGTTACTCTCCGCCACATGGCCTCAAACTGCAGCATTTTGCTTCTCTCAGTAGCCCATGCACTTTCAACATTTAGATAATAAAGTATTTGACTTTTCCATTTTTTTAACGATGGAGCATTGGTTGATTTCCAGTTTTGAAGTATACTTTTTTCAAGATGATTGAGGAGAAAAGGATCGTCCAACCCATCGATCTCTAAGCTTCTGCAGGTTTCCAAAGGGTCATTTTTAAAGATTTATACAATTGCAATCAAAACGGGTTCCAATTAAGAACCTTTTTGGATTTGCTTAGTGTATCAGCCTGAAAAGCCTGCAATTCAATGGCCTACTCATTGAGTGCTAAAATGTCACCAATATAAGGCAATTAAGTCACATACACAGATGTCTTCAATTAGAATTGTTCATGACAGCTTGTAAAGGCCCAATGTTATCACATGCAAATTCATTCATTTGACATCAATGGTAATATGCAGAGAGTCGAGGGATGACTGACAGAGATTTTCCTGTCTCTTTCCCCATCCCCCACCTTTCCCTCTGTGGTCTTTCATTCCTCCCACATTCCATACCAAAACATGGCACCGTAGTGTTCTCGTTTCCGTAGTAACAGTTTCCTCTTGAGCTCTTTGTGTCCTGTCAAACCAACAGCTTGCAAGGCAACTGGAGGAGAGTCACCGATTAGTCCCAGTTTGATTTAGGTTGTATCCTGTTCCCTTTATATTGCACTACTTTTGACCAACGCCCTTGGTGTTTTCCCTATTTTGTTGAATTACAACCTGTAATTTTAATGGATTTTTATTTGGATTTCATGTAATGTACATACACAAAATAGTCCAAATTGGTGAAGTGAAATGAAAATAATGAATTGTTTCAAAAAATTGTGCGTGCATTTGTATTCACCCCCTTTGCTATGAAGCCCCTAAATAAGATCTGGTGCAACCAATTACCTTCAGAAGTCACATAATTAGTTAGATTGCACACAGGGGGACTTTATTGTCAAATGATCTGTCACATGATCTCAGTATATATACACCAGTTCTGAAAGGCCCCAGAGTTTGCAACACCACTAAGCAAGGGGCACCAGCAAGCAAGCGGCACCATGAAGACCAAGGAGCTCTCCAAACAGGTCAGGGACAAAGTTGTGGAGAAGTACAGATCAGGGTTTGGTTATAAAAAAATATCAGAAACTTTGAACATCCCACAGAGCACCATTAAATCCATTATAAAACAATGGAAAGAATATGGCACCACAACAAACCTGCCAAGAGATGGCCGCCCACCAAAACTCACAGACCGGGCAAGGAGGGCATTAATCAATCAGAGAGGCAACAAAGAGACCAAAGATAACCCGGAAGGAGCTGCAAAGCTCCACAGCAGAGATTGGAGTATCTGTCCATAGGACCACTTTAAGTGGTCCACAGAGCTGGGCTTCACAGAAGAGTGGCCAGAAAAGCCATTGCTTAAAGAAAAAAATAAGCAAACACATTTGGTGTTTGCCAAAAGGCACGTGGGAGACTCCCCAAATGTATGGAAGAAGGGACTCTGGTCAGAGGAGACTAAAATTTAGCTTTTTGGCCGTCAAGGAAAACTCTATCACCGCGAAAACACCATCCATGCTGTGGGGATGTTTTTCATCGTCTGGGAAAGGGACTGGGAAAGGGACTGGGAAACTGGTCAGAGTTGAAGGAATGATGGATGGTGCTAAATACAGGGAAATTCTTGATGGAAACCTGTCTGCCTTCCAGAGATTTGAGACTGGGCCAGAGGTTCACCTTCCAGCAGGACAATGGCCCTAAGCATACTGCTAAAGCAACACTCGAGTGGTTTAAGGGAAAACATTTAAATGTCTTGGAATGGCCTAGTCAAAGCCCAGACCTCAATCCAATTGAGAATATGTGGTATGACTTAAAGATTGCTGTAGACCAGCGGAACCCATCTAACTTGAAGGAGCTGGAGCAGTTTTGCCTTGAATGTGCAAAAATCCCAGTGGCTAGATGTGCCAAGCTTATAGAGACATACCCCAAGAGACTTGCAGCTGTAATTGTTGCAAAAGGTGGCTCTACAAAGTATTGACTTTGGGGGGTGAATAGTTATGCACACTCAAGTTTTCTATTTTTTTGTCTTATTTCTTCTTTGTTTCACAATAAAAAATATTTTGCATCTTCAAAGTGGGAGGCATGTTGTGTAAATCAAATGATACAAATCCCCCAAAAATATATTTTAATTCCAGGTTGTAAGGCAACAAAACAGGAAAAATGCAAAGGGGGGTGAATACTTTCGCAAGCCACTGTACATAGGGAATAGGGTAACATTTGGGATGCAGTCAGCCTTGGTTTCTGTTGGTTGTGTTTGACTCAAGGATAAGACTAAAGTAATTACAATCCTCTAGCCTGAGTGAAGAGCCAAAACATTAATCCATTTATAGTCCAACATGCTCTGGGATTTGCCTGGGAAACATAGCACAAATGGTCAAATTAATGTGTCGTGATTCAACCATGGAATGGATCAACTGCTGGTTAATGTTTGCATGTTGTTTCGTGATTTTTGCATAGAGCATCAGAAAATGAAATGACGGAAAGATGATGATGTCTGAATGTTTTCACTTCTCCTCAAGGCTGAGAAACATTCATTTGATTCATGGGGATACATTTATAATAATAGGACCCAGAACACCATTGCCTGAAATTTGGGGTCCAGAAGATACTGTCCTTGTGTATTTTTAAGCTTTCATTCAGACTATTTTTCCAGTACATTATCTAAGACTGTCCATATTCCATAGTCTGTATACCAAGGGCACAGTCCTTTTACAAAGGCAGTGGGATAGAGAAATACAGCTATATACTGTAGATTGAAAGACTCGCTACAATGTCCCTACCCAACCTTTCCCTCCACTGTGTGCCAGATTCACCAGATTCAAGCCCTCTGACAATTATCCCTGTTTTGGGTAAAATGCCAACAACAACATTGGGAAAGGGGTATACCTAGTCAGTTGTATAACAGTGAATGCCTTCAACTGAAATGTATCTTCCGCATTTAACCCAACCCCTCTGAATCAGAGAGGTGCGGGGGTCTGCCATAATCGACATCCACGTCTTCTTGGTTGATAATCACCTCCTTAGAAGGACAAAAAAAAGGAAGGACTAAGCTACTACTTGGAAACTTTCTGCAGCTATTTCCAATCCCAATTATGACAGACCGATAAGGTCTCTGGGTTTCGGTCTAATTCAATTCCAGTGTAGCCGCCTCACAGTGCTAAAGTGGCAGCTATACTGCTCTCATATCAGTCAACACTGACTATGCAGCTGTAAGTGGATAAAAGCATGGTATTTCACTTCATGACTACTACCATTTAAGATTTAATATAGTTTTAGAGGTGCTTCTCTACCCTCACTGCCTAGGCTATAACCTGAAACCAATGAATCAAACCTGAGCTCAACATAACCCCCCCCATGAAATGATGGAGATCTCAATGTCTGATATTGGAACAACACATAGAGCACTTTATTAAAGGGAACCTACATGGGGTTATTTCATGAAAGAGTTTGATTTGGATATTGTACCCACTAAAATATGAATGGACATCCAATCCTTGCTCTAATCAAATTGTTGTATAATAGATAATACTCAATCTAATTTAGGAAGGAACATTCCAAATCTTTCCCAAATGTTTATATTATGGGCTGTGTCCCAAATGGCACCCTACTTACTACACAGTGCAGTGGTTTTGACCAAGATGCCATTTGGGACATAGCCATGATCTGAGAATGACTGAAGTCTTGTGAGAGGAGCCATAGTGGAGTATTTGATGAATCTCCCCACCAAGCCCAGAATAACAGGATCTGAGGCTGTTCTTACTAACCCCTAGGACCAGTCGCTCTGTCCTCTCACTCAGTCTTGCAGACAGAGGTTAAGTTCTTAATGGTAAGGTTGCCTAAGAATATGGATCATCAGTACTAATGGATGTTTTAAAGATATCGACCAGAGTGCTGAAGGTAAGATATTAGTGATGTGGGAAAAATTGATACAGCAGTATCATTTTTTTTACGATATCAATTTATATGACAAAGTGTTGATTCAAAAAATAAAATGAAAAAAAAGTTTCTTTATTTTGCTAAGATCTTACTGTTAAAGGGGCTATCTGCAGTCGCTACGTCCATTATTTAGACCTTTAAATGGATGATATATACCAGTTGATTCTTGAAGAATATAACTTAGATGCCTATGAGCTTAGTTCAACTGTCCTACCCCATCAGAACCCAAAATATAAGCTTGTTTTTGTCTTTGTTTGTAAACTAGGTAAATATAAACAAACACTGTATAATTTTGATATCGTGGATGGTCGGTCCTTGTATCCATAACTCTGTACATGAGTTTGAGAATGGTTACATTTCTCTAGCCCCATCCCTCAGTGTTCTACCAAAATAGTGGCTTAGAGACTGCTTTGTTATTGTTTGAACTGCAGATTTCCACTTTAAATGGTGAGCTAATATGTTTTGAGTACTTATATCCATGACGGATCAAACTCATTTTCTCATGACTCTCTCTTGTCCCTCTACAGGAGAAATATAGTGACCAATGTTTGGAACAGTGAATTGCATTGAAATTGCCATATCGAATCGTAATACATATAGAATCTAGGGCTGTCCCAGACCAAAATGTTGTCTGTTCTTTCGACCAATCAATTGGTCGAAATTGCACCATTTTTTTATATATATATAGACACACCCTATGTGTTTTAATAAAATCAACTATATGCACTGAGCTTGATTGCTTGACATTTTTTCCCATTCCTCCTTGCAAAACAGCTCGAGTTCAGTGAACTGTTTGAATAATATGCTGCCACCACCATGTACAGTATATGAGACTTGTTGCCAAAAAGGGTTTCATCTGTCTTCCAGACCAAAATGTTGTCTGTTCTTTGGTCTGATAGATGACCTCTTAGATCTCCTCCAGAGTGTATGAGCTGAAAGTTTAGAGGGACGGCCAGGTCTTGGTAGATTTGCAGTGGTCTGATACTCCTTCCATTTCAATATTATCAATGTGCATGGGAAATCTTTTTGTATCCAAATCCGGCTTTAAACTTCTTCACAACAGTATCTCGGACCTGCCTGGTGTGTTCCTTGTTCTTCAATTGCACCAGACTATCACAGTTTTATACGGAGACTTTTATTTAGGTCAACATTGGATCATTCAGAGATCCTCTCTGAACTTCTGGATATAGACACACCCTATGTGTTTTAATAAAATCAACTATATGCACTGAGCTTGATGCTTTAAGTGCACTGTTTGAATAAATAATTAAGACACACAAATGACTCGAGGGAGCCAGAGATCAAGATAACCCCAAGGAAAAAAACTGTTCCCGACCCTCCTGCTCCTCTTCACAGATTTTGCCATTATGCTCCTGAAGTTGCTGGTAATAGGATACACCAGGGGTCGGAAAGCTTTTTCATGGGGAGTGCTAATGTAACAGTATAATTTTAAACCGTCCCCTCGCCCATACCCGGGCGCGAACCAGGGACCCTCTGCACACATCAACAACAGTCATCCTTGAAGCCGCGGCCCTTGCAGAGCAAGGGGAACTACTACTTCAAGGTCTCAGAGCAAGTGACGTCACCGATTGAAACGCTATTTAGCGCGCACCGCTAACTAAGCTAGCCGTTTCACATCCGTTACACTAACTTGACAATTTAACGTTTTTTTTCTTCCACATACACAATTTATCTTACAATTTCTAACCGATCTGCATGCCAGTTATGATTTTCATATACACATTTCCGTGGAACACTTCAATTATAATAATGTATTTTTGTATTATTATGGGTATTAAAAAAAAGCCTCCATAAAGCCAACAAATAAAAACATTGTAGGTAGAAAATATCATGATTTAAAAAGAAATATCCTATAGCCCTAAATCACATTGGCTACACATGGAGGTTTGTTCATGTTCTTTCAATCACATTCATCTCTCTACTCTGCCTGTCTGCATCGAACTTGAAACATATCATCTATTAAACTACAAGTTCATATCAACTATTAACTGGGTCCGGCCCTCGGGTCGCTCTAGCAAACTTGAAACATTGTATCAACTATTCTGGGCCCTCAGTTTACCCCTGCAGTGAGCTCCAGACAGACACCGCTGTATTTGCAGAACTTCTCAAGGGATAAGAAAGTAGCGTAATCAGGTGTTTTATGACGTTTTCACTGTATGATATTTTCCCCTTTCACACCGAGGCTTGGTGGTTATAAGGGAGAGAACTGGTAAGAATAGTCAAATACATTGAGGAGCTATTGTATATCATTCTCAATGGATGTAAAAAAACAGACTTGGTTACCTTGCTGTTTGAGGCGAAGAAAAAAATACTTTGAGAAGCTCCACAGCTCATTAGCAGTGGTGAGTTAGGACAATCAGAAAAACTATCAGACATCCCCAAATGTGTACATTTGCGCGCAGGCCAGGCAGCCTAAGCTTACTTCCATGCGTAATCAGGTGCGCGTCTTTACTCAACATTGACAGGAGCGCAACAAAAAAAAGACAATTCATAAATTAACAACTCGTAAATGGAATGAAATAAACCAAAACTTGTTTCTCACAAGTGTAGCATAGGTTGTGAGCTCTGCAAACAACATGTCCACTTCGACGATGAGAACGGTAAACGACTGTATGCATTAACAGAAATGACAGTAACCAAACAAACATTGTAGATGAGAAAATATGGGAATTAACGGTAAATGTATTACTGGTGATATATGTAATGGGGAATTGATAGTCACTAACAATAAAAGGGCTAATAATTCACACAATTAAGTTATGAAACAATGGATGTGCACAAACCGGCCGGAGAGAGACGCGCCTTGTGCAGAGAAATGGACCGAGCCATCCCCGCGGCCTTCCGCAATGAATTAGTCCACTCTTAATGTCCACCAGATGCACCATAGTCTTGCTTTCCGGCGGATGTCATTCATTTTCAATGGAGCAGTCCGCAACATTACGTTCGAGGTGCCTCGTTAGGCTGCGTTCTGTGTACTACATTCATTCAATATTTTCAACTTGTGTGTTGCTTTACCGTGCGGTGGTACAAACGGGAGTACACACTCGAACTACCTAGCTTTTAGAGAGTTGAAAAGCGAAGTACATGTGCCTCAGGTACATAAAAGGCGGGTTAGACATTCGACAAAACAAAACACATGCATCTGGTGGACATCGGGCATGACATATTTTTGATAAATTTGCGACCGCAAACGAAATGAAATCTCGGGTCAGCCCTAATAGAATCGCAATACAAATCGTACCTGCATCGTGATACTATCGTATCGGGGGCTTCCTGGAGTGTACTATTTGCATTAGAGCTGAATCCACAGCAGACAGCCAGTGACTGTTGTGGAAGGCCACTCCATTTGAATGGAAAAATGCATATAAGGCCATAACATAGTTATGGAAAGCGCCCAGTCCAGGGGGTGTACTTGTAGCGTACATAATGCAATCTCACGCTATAAACAGGAGATTTGCCTACAGGGCAGGAGCTTTTCTGGCTCAGACAATACTTACTTTTACTTTATATATATTTTTTAAAATGCACAGAAGGTCATGCCCTTTGTATGGTAAAATGCACGTAGCGCCATACCATTGCCATATGCATAGAATGTGCTACTAGATACCCAGACAGCAGCAGGCTTTGAGAAGAGAAGAAGGGAGCCTCTGTTCATATCTATAAATAATGTGAAAATAAACACAAGGGCATACCTTTCATTTCATGGCTTTGTCACGGATGCCAGTCGAGTAAGATGCTTGGAAATTGTTTTTCTTCTCAGCCCTAGGCCAGTAGATTTCAGTCAGTGGGTGCATTCCAAATGGCCCCATATTCCCTAGACCCGAAAGAAAAAATACGTTTGGGATACACTTATTATTTTTTTTTACATAAGAAGTGTTTGGGGTGGAAAACAACATTTTACGAATAAAAAAAAGTTAGAAAATATTGTTATTTATCTTTTATTGTATGTGCAAAATTGTCCTCTATCGTGGTCATTAGGATGTAAACATGAAAACATTTACATTAAAGCACAGAGTTTCTAAACCCAGAGGCGCAACATAGCGAGACTTCCGGGAACGCTTGCAAAACAGGCGAAACCAGACCAGGCCGGGGTTTGAGAAGTCAATGAGAGAAGTGAACAATTCTTCTTAAGTTGTTCATTTTCTTAATCTAAAGAAAGGCACAACCTAGATTTGAACCAATGTATTAAGTAGTTGAACATGTTATTACTCCAACCTCATGAAAGTGACACACTGACACACCACACTGACACATCAAAAACAACTTTATATTGAAGGAGTGTGTGTAATTACTTAATCAAACTTATTTTCAAATTTCTATAATATATGCTAATTTTGATGGCAGACATTTTTTTAAGAACCAAGAAGATAAAGTTGTCAAGGTCACACCCACACACATCTCACTGAATACTGTGGCCTCAGAGATACAGACCAAGAACTGACGTTCACTAGAGAAGACAAAAATGAAATACTGGGTCTCAGGAGGATAAAATTGTGCACTACTTTTCACCAGAGCCCTATGGGGTGTGTTGAATTGTGCCACTGAAAAGCAGACTATTCATTTTCACTTTCCAGGAAGGCCATTACTCATTGGCCCTGGCCCTCTTGTCTTGTCACCCAATGAAGTCAGATACAAAGGACATGACAGAAGTGCTTTAATGTGATTGCACTGACGAACATCTGTTCATGAACAAAACACTGGGATTGGGATAAGTGAGTTAGCTAATCAAATAATTACTGTCTGTGCCTGTCTGTGTGTGTGTGCGTGCCTGTCTGTGTGTGTGTGCGTGCCTGTCTGTGTGTGTGTGCGTGCCTGTCTGTGTGTGTGTGCGTGCATGTCTGTGTGTGCGTGCATGTCTGTTTGTCCTAACAGTTCTATTAGTTGTAAACATTCCACCCACTCAAATACAGAGACCACACTAAGAACAACTACCAATTAGGCCTCCATACTTTTCCATTCTTAAACCTTTCTTTTTATCTTCTCTCGTGCAGCTGTCCGTTCCTGGCGTCCAACCTGACCCCAGCCATCCCAGTGATCGGAGGGGTGTTGTTTTTCTTTGTGCTGGGGATGCTCTTCAGGGCCAGCTTCAGTGACCCGGGGGTCCTGCCCCGCGCCACGCCCGACGAGGCTGCCGACCTGGAGAGACAAATAGGTAACTAGATAGGTAAATAGGTAATAGACCGTCGTTTCCTGACGGTCCAGAGTCCAGGGGATGCTTTCCCAAATGGCACCCTATTCCCTATATAGTGTATGTGAGTAGTATACTACTTTTGACCAGAGGTAGGTTTTTGGTCAAAAGTAGTCCACGGTCCTGGTCAAAAGTAGTGCACTATATAGGGAATAGGGTGCATTTTGGGACTTGGACCAGGCAGGACTCTGCACTCAGAGTCTCTGATGCTGTTTATTCTCCTTGTTTGTGTTCAGCTAATGAGGCAGATAGATTTGAGGTCAATGTGAACTTCCCCTGACCACTGTCAAACGGTTTGGATCGAGCCAATCACATGCGGCCTCTAACCGCCTTTGGTGTCTGTGTTCACGTGTGAGATTATAAGGTATTCAGTGTTGTTTATGTTTGGAGATGACATCAGCTTTGAGAGGTGCTTTACCCTGAGCACCAATGGCATGTTGTTCAAACAGTCTGACTAAAGGCCTCGTTTTAGAGTTCAATCTAGAAAATATCTCATCAGAGTCCCAAATGGTACCATATTCCCTGTATAGTGCACTACTTTTGACAAGGGTCATTGGGCTCTGGTCAAAAGTAGTGCAATATTGTTCAAACAGTCTGACTAAAGGCCTCGTTTTAGAGTTCAATCTAGAAAATATCTCATCAGAGTCCCAAATGGTACCATATTCCCTGTATAGTGCACTACTTTTGACAAGGGTCATTGGGCTCTGGTCAAAAGTAGTGCAATATGTAGGGAATAGGGTGCCATTTGGGATGCAACCCTCTATCACAGGAGCAAGCCACTAGTTCCGTTTTGTTATGAGATGTCCAATCCAATGCGTACCAAGAAGAATCAGTCAGTGATTTTCAATGAGCAAAATTTGTGCTATACAGACAGAACAATCTGGATGTATTTTTGGAACTCTGTTTTTTTCTGTGAATACAGCATTCCAGAATAGACTTGTCAATCACAAAATATCCAGTACTAAGAGAATGACCAAATTTGGGCATTGTTTGCTCTGTTTATCTAACTCCAGCTTTCTTAGAGCAGGAGAGAAAGCGTCTCTCGTGGTTCCGTCACAAATGGCCCCCTATTCCCCGCGTTATGCACTACCATAGGGATCCAGTCAAAAGTAGTGCACTGTATAGGGATTAGGGTGCCATTTGGGACAGACACCTATGTCTCACCACATCAACAGTGTTTTAAACAGCCATTGAGGAAGGGTAGAAGTAATTCACTGTTATATTTACTCAATTCGGTTGTTTACAGTCTGTGGCCGGTCACAATGTGATGCACTAGAAACAACATCCACACATCCTCTAGTAGAGGATCTGGAGGTTCAGTACTGTGTGGTCAACTCTACAAACAGCGAAATTGGTGCTAATTGCCATCAAAATCATACCTGTAAACAATACCTATGAACAAGAATTACATTTTGTTTATTAAATGTTGATGAAAAGTGATATTACAGGCCTGCACTGAAAAAGCGGTGAACTTTTGGAGAAGTAGTCTAGTCCTATTGTCTGTTTCACAACCTTCACTAGCTTTTGCAACCTCTAAATTCCTTCAAACGACTTTCTTTCCCTCTCTTTTGTCTTTGTCGCTCCCTCTCTCCAGTCTCGCTCACAACAAATGCTTGCTTTCGAGCAGCTCAATATGTTTTCAATTCTAAGCTGCTTTATTTGCTGCTTCCCACAACTCACTTGCAGTCAAACAAATCCTTCTGTCTGATATCTGCTTCATCTCTCTCTTGCACTGTGTGTGTGTGTGTGTGTGTGTTTGTTTTTCTCCTCTCCTTTCTATACACATCTCATCATTCCTGCACTGTCTTCCAGCAGGAGTCTTGTTGTTAAATGCATTCACAATCCTCTGTGTATAAGAACGGCATCTGAAGTGACAGCAAGTGATCTCCTTCCCTTTCCCCAATATGCATAATGTATGCTCCATCCCAACGCAACTGCCATCACCACCACTGTCAATGTCTTGTTTTTCATGTACACAAAGTCGTGGTTAAATATTTAGGCTAAATCTCAGTCCCACAGATGTTCACCACATTGACGCATGGTGTTGCCTGAAACTTTGATCCAACGTTACTTTACAGCCTCTTTAAAATCTTTATAGTTAACTTTATACACTCAGTTTATATTAAACTATAAAACCAGTGGCACAGTGTGTGAAAATACTTGTCCAAGGAAGGCAGTGATGCTGAGTGATGGCAATGAAACCTTGTTTAAAGTATCCTCCTTTTTAAATGAAGGCATACAGAGTTGGCTACATATTTTCAATTTCCTCCTCCAGAAAAAAAGCAGAACAGATGTGCAAGGGATAATATGCATAGTAATAATGAACTGTACTTCAAATCAAAGTTTATTTGTCACGTGCGCCAAATACAACAGGTGTAGAACCTTACAGTGAAATGCGTACTTACAGGCTCTAACCAATAGTGCAAAAACGGTATTAGGTGAACAATAGTTAAGTAAAGAAATAAAAACAACAGTAAAAAGACAGTGTAAAATAACAGTAGTGAGGCTACATACAGTAGAGAGGCTACATACAGTAGAAAGGCTACATACAGACACCGGTTAGTCGGGCTGATTGAGGTATTATGTACATGTAGATATGGTTAAAGTGTCTATGGATATATGATGAACAGAGAGTATCAGTAACGTAAAGAGGGGTTGACGGGTGGTGGGTGGCGGGACACAATGCGGATCGCCCGGTTAGCCAATGTGCATTGGTTGGTCGGGCCAATTGAGGTAGTATGGACATATGTACATGAAAGTATAGTTAAAGTGACTGTGCATATATGATAAACAGAGAGTAGCAGCAGTGTAAAAGAGGGGTTGGGGGTGGCACACAATGCAAATAGTCTGGGTAGCCAGTTGATTACCTGTTCAGGATTCTTATGGCTTGGGGTAAAACTGTTGAGAAGACTTTTTGTCCTAGACTTGGCACTCCGGTATCGCTTGCCATGCGGTAGTAGAGAGAACAGTCTATGACTGGGGTGGCTTGTCTTTGACAATTGTTAGGGCCTTCCTCTGACACCGCCTGGTGTAGAGGTCCTGGATGGCAGGCAGCTTTGCCCCAGTGATGTACTGGGCCGTACACACTACCCTCTGTAGTGTATTGCGGTCAGAGGCCGAGCGATTGCCATAGCAGGCAGTGATGCAACATGCTCTCAGTGTTGCAGCTGGAGAACCTTTTGAGGATCTCAGGATCCATGCCAAATCTTTTTAGTTTCCTGAGGGGGAATAGGCTTTGTCGTGCCCTCTTCACGACTATCTTGGTGTGATTGGACCATTCTAGTTTGTTGGTGATGTGGACACCAAGGAACTTGAATCTCTCAACCTCCTCCACTACAGCCCCGTCGATGAGAATGGGGGTGTACTCGATCCTCCTTTTCCTGTAGTCCACAATCATCTCCTTAGCCTTGGTTACGTTGAGGGATAGGTTGTTATTCTGGCACCACCCGGTCAAGTCTCTGATCTCTACCCTATAGGCTGTCTCGTCGTTGTCAGTGATCAGGCCTACCACTGTTGTGTTGTCTGCAAACTTAATGATGGTGTTGGAGTCATGCCTGGCCATACAGTCGTGGGTGAACAGGGAGTACAGGAGGAGACTGAGCACGCACCCCTGGGGGGCTCCAGTGTTGAGGATCAGCATGGCAGATGTATTGCTGCCTACCCTCACCACCTGGGGGCGGCCTGTCAGGAAGTCCAGGATCCAGTTTCAGAGGGAGGTGTTTAGTTCCAGGATCCTTAGCTTAGTGATGAGCTTTGAGGGTACTATGGTGTTGAACGCTGAGTTGTATGTAGTCAATGAATAGCATTCTCACATAGGTGTTCCTTTTGTCCAGGTGGGAAAGGGCAGTGTGGAGTGCAAGAGATTGCATCATCTGTGGATCTGTTTGGGCGCTATGCAAATTGGAGTGGGTCTAGGGTTTCAAAGCTTTTCATGGCTCAGTGCTTTCAAAGCACTTCATGGCTACGGACGTGAGTGCTACGGGTCTGTAGTCATTTAGGCAGGTTGCCTTTGTGTTCTTGGGCACAGGGACTATGGTGGTATGCTTGAAACATGTTGGTATTAGAAACTCAATCAGGGACATGTTGAAAATGTCAGTGAAGACACCTGCCAGTTGGTCAGCACATGCCCGGAGCACACGTCCTGGTAACCCGCCTGGCCATGCAGCCTTGTGTATGTTGACCTGTTTAAAGGTCTTACTCACGTCGGCTATGGACAGCGTGATCTGTCACTGTGGGGAAGACATCCTCGATGCACTTATTGATAAAGCCAGTGACTGATGTGGTGTCCTGCTCAATGCCATCGGAAGAATCCCAGAACATGTTCCAGTCTGTGATAACAAAATAGTCCTGTAATTTAGCATCTGCTTCATCTGACCACTTTTTATAGACTGAGTCACTGGTGCTTCCTGCTTCAATTCTAGCTTGTAAGCAGGAATCAGGTGGATATAGTTGTGGTCATATTTACAAAATGGAGGGCGAGGGAGATTTTGTCTGTCATAGTTGAAGTGTCCCTATGATGAAAATTACAGGCCTCTTATTTTTTTAAGTGGGAGAACTTGCACAATTGGTGACTGACTAAATACTTTTTTGCCCCACTGTATATATATATACACACACACACACAGTTGAAGTCGGAAGTTTGCATACACCTTAGCCAAATACATTTAAACTCAGTTTTTCACAATTCCTGACATTTAATCCTAGTAAAGATTCCATGTCTTACGTCAGTTAGGATCACAACTTTATTTTAAGAATGTGAAATGTCAGAATAATAGTAGAGAGAATGATTTATTTCAGCTTTTATTTCTTTCATCACATTCCCAGTGGGTCAGAAGTTTATATACAATCAATTAGTATTTGGTAAAATTGCCTTTAAATTGATTAACCTGGGTCAACCGTTTCGGGTAGCCTTCCACAAGCTTCCCACAAGTTAGGTGAATTTTGGCCCATTCCTCCTGACAGAGCTGGTGTAACTGAGTCAGGTTTGTAGGTCTCCTTGCTCGCACACGCTTTTTCAGGTCTGCCCACAAATATTCTATAGGATTGTTGTCAGGGCTTTGTGATGGCCACTCAAATACCTTGACTTTCTTGTCCTTATGCCATTTTGCTGCAACTTTGGAAGTGTGCTTGGGGTCATTGTCCATTTGGAAGACCCATTTGCGACCAAGCTTTAACTTCCGGACTGATGTCTTGAGATGTTGCTTCAATATATCCACATAATGTTCTTCCCTCATGATGCCATCTATTTTGTGAAGTGCACCATTCCCTCCTGCAGCAAAGCACCCCCACAACATGGTGCTGCCACCCCCGTGCTTCACGGTTGGGATGGTGTTGTTCGGCAAGCCTCCCCGTTTTTCCTCCAAACAACGGTGGTCATTATGGCCAAACAGTCCTATTTTTGTTTGATCATACCAGAGGACATTTCAACAAAAAGTACAATCTTTGTCCCCGTGTGCAGTTACAAAACGTAGTCTGGCTTTTTTTATGGCGGTTTTGGAGCAGTGGCTTCTTCCTTGCTGAGCGGCCTTTCAAGTTATGTCAATGTAGGACTCGTTTTACTGTGGATATAGACACTTTTTGTAACCTGTTTCCTCCAGCATCTTCACAAGATCCTTTGCTGTTGTTCTGGGATTGATTTGCACTTTTCTCATCAAAGTACGTTCATTTCTAGTAGACAGAACGTGTCTCCTTCCTGAGTGGTATGACGACTGTGTGGTACCATGGTGTTTATACTTACGTACTATTATTTGTACAGATGAACGTGGTACCTTAAGGCGTTTGGAAATTGCTCAAAAGGATGAAGCAGACTTGTGGAGGTCTACAATATTTTTCTGAGGCCTTGGCTGATTTCTTTTGATTTTCCCATGAATTCAAGCAAAGATGAACTGAGTTTGAAGGTAGGCCTCCAATTGACACAAATGATGTCAATTAGCCTATCAGAAGCTTCTAAAGCCATGATATCCTTTTCTGGAATTTTCCAAGCTGTTTAATTTTAAAGGCACAGGCAACTTAATGTATGTAAACTTCTGATCCACTGGAATTGTTATACAATTAATTATAAGTGAAATATTCTGTCTGTAAGCAATTGTTGGAAAAATGACTTTTGACATGCACAAAGCAGATGTCCTAACCGACTTGCCAAAACTATAGTTTGTTAACAAGAAATTTGTGGAGTGGTTGAAAATGAGTTTTAATGACTCCAACCTAAGTGTATGTAAACTTCCGACTTTAACTGTATATATATATATATATATATATATATATGTCCTAACCGGTCAGTCAATCCGAAGCGTTTCAAGAACTTCTTCAAGTACAGTTGCAAAAACCGTCAAGCACTATGATGAAACTGGCTCTCATGAGGACCTCCACAGGAAAGGAAGACCCAGAGTACCTCTGCTGCAGAGGATAAGTTCTTTTGACTGCTACTGTGTGTATTTATACACTAATGTTCAAACGTTTGGGGCACTTAGAAATGTTCTTGATTTTGAAAGAAAGCACATTTTATGTTGATTAAAATAACATCAAATTGATCAGAAATACAGAGTAGACATTGTTAATGTTGTAAATGACTATTGTAGCTGGATATGGCATATTTTTTTATGTAATATATTTTCATAGGTGTACAGAGGCCCATTAACAGCAACCATCACTCCTGTGTTCCAATGGCACGTTGTGTTAGCTAATCTAAGTTTATCATTTTAAAAGGCTTATTGATCAATAGCTGCACCAGTCTGCTGTTCCCACATGCTTCAAGAGGGCCACCATTGTTCCTGTTCCCAAGAAAGCTAAGGTAACTGAGCTAAACGACTACCGCCCCGTAGCACTCACTTCCGTCATCATGAAGTGCTTTGAAAGACTAGTCAAGGACCATATCACCTCCACCCTACCTGACACCCTAGACCCACTCCAATTTGCTTACCGCCCAAATAGGTCCACAGACGACGCAATCTCAACCACACTGCGCACTGCCCTAACCCATCTGGACAAGAGGAATACCTATGTGAGAATGCTGTTCATCGACTACAGCTCGGCATTTAACACCATAGTACCCTCCAAGCTCGTCATCAAGCTTGAGACCCTGGGTCTCGACCCCGCCCTGTGCAACTGGGTACTGGACTTCCTGACGGGCCACCCCCAGGTGGTGAGGGTAGGCAACAACATCTCCACCCCGCTGATCCTCAACACTGGGGCCCCACAAGGGTGCGTTCTGAGCCCTCTCCTGTACTCCCTGTTCACCCACGACTGCGCGGCAACGCACGCCTCCAACTCAATCATCAAGATTGTGGACGACACAACAGTGGTAGGCTTGATTACCAACAACAAATTTGGCATGCAGCCAAAAAACACTCACAAACATTTACAGATGCACAATCGAGAGCATCCTGTTGGGCTGTATCACCGCCTGGTACAGCAACTGCTCCGCCCACAACCGTAAGGCTCTCCAGAGGGTAGTGAGGTCTGCACAACGTATCACCGGGGGCAAACTACCTGCCCTCCAGGGTACACCTACACCACCCGATGTTACAGGAAGGCCATAAAGATCATCAAGGACAACAACCACCCGAGCCACTGCCTGTTCACCCCGCTATCATCCAGAAGCGAGGTCAGTACAGGTGCATCAAAGCTGGGACCGAGACACTGAAAAACAGCTTCTATCTCAAGGCCATCAGACTGTTTAACAGCAACCACTAACATTGAGTGGCTGCTGCCAACACACTGACTCAACTCCAGCCACTTCAATAATGGGAATTGATGGGAAAGGATGTAAAATATAT
This sequence comes from Oncorhynchus masou masou, assembly GCF_036934945.1. Lineage (NCBI taxonomy): Eukaryota > Metazoa > Chordata > Actinopteri > Salmoniformes > Salmonidae > Oncorhynchus > Oncorhynchus masou. The sequence continues at coordinate 9,752,534 of NC_088227.1, forward strand.
CACTAGCCACTTTAAACAATGCTACCTAATATAATGTTTACATACCCTACATTATTCATCTCATATGCATACGTATATACTGTACTCTATCATCTACTGCATCCTTATGTAATACATGTATCACTAGCCACTTTAACTATGCCACTTTGTTTACATACTCATCTCATATGTATATACTGTACTCGATACCATCTACTGTATCTTGCCTATGCTGCTCTGCACCATCACTCATTCATATCTTTATGTACGTATTCTTTATCCCCTTACACTGTGTATAAGAAATTAGTTTTGGAATTGTTAGTTAGATTACTTGTTGGTTATTACTGCATTGTCGGAACTGGAAGCACAAGCATTTCGCTACACTCGCATTAACATCTGCTAACCATGTGTATGTGACAAATAAAATTTGATTTGATTTGATCATTATAATAGTCTTTTGCAATTATGTTAGCACAGATGAAAACTGTTGTTCTGATTAAAGAAGCAATTCAACTGGCCTTCTTTAGACTAGTTGAGTAGACTAGTGGAGCATCAGCATTTGTGGGTTTGATTACATGCTCAAAATGGCCATAAACAAAGAGCTATCTTCTGAAACTCGTCAGTCTATTCTTGTTCTGAGAAATGAAGGCTATTCCATGCTATAAATTGCCAAGAAACAGAAGATCTCGTACAACGCTGTGTACTACTTCCTTCACAGAGCAGTGCAAACTGGCCCTAACCAGGGTAGAAAGCGGAGTGGGAGGCCCCGGTGCACAACTGAGCAAGAGGACAAGTACATTAGTGTCTAGTTAAACTGGCAGCTTCATGAAATTGTACCCACAAAATACCAGTCTCAACGTCAACAGTGTAGAGGCGACTCCGGGATGCTGGCCTTCTAGGCAGAGTTCCTCTAGGCAGAGTTCCAGTGTCTGTGTTCTTTTGCCCAACTTGATCTTTTGCCCATCTTCATTTTTATTGGCCAGTCTGAGATATGTCTTTTTCTTTGCAACTCTGTCTTGAAGGCCAGTCTCCTCTTCACTGTTGACGTTGAGACTGGTGTTTTGCGGGTACTATTTCATGAACCTGCCAGTTGAGGACTTGTGAGGTGTCTGTAAATGACATTTACAGTAACTTACCTGTAAACGGTAAAAGCTATAAGTAGTATTATTTTATTAGTAGTATTGTTTTTTGGGGCTCCCGAGTGGCGCAGCGGTCTAAGGCACTGCATCTCAGTGCTTGAGGCATTACTACAGACCCTGGTTTGATTCCAGGCTGTATCACAACCGCCTGTGATTGGGAGGGGTAGGGTTTGGCCGGGGTAGGCCGTCATTGTAAATAAGAATTTGTTCTTAACTGACTAAATAAATAAAGGTTGTAAGTCGCTTTGGACAAAAGCGTCTGCTAAATGGGATATATATATATATATATATATATTAAATAAAATCACATTTAAAAAAAGTCCTCCTGTCACGGGAGTAGGGAATTAAGTGACGCTGAGTGAGCAATATGCAGAGCCGCAGAGGTGTTGCCCCCCAAGCTTGAGGAGCAGGCCGTGTGTGTGTGTGTGTGTGTTTGCTTGTGAGTCTGTGTGTGTATGTGCCTCTTATCTCTGAGTGGAGTGCTAGGTCCTGCTGAGCAGATGAATAATGTAATGCCAAGTAAACATCGTTCCCTAGCGGCCCGCCACTGTAAAATACATCAGTGAGGAAGCCAGTAAAATGTGCTGACTGATATATCAAGCTCCGAAAGCCTATGTAATCAAATTGAATCAAATCAAATTTTATTTGCCACATGCGCCGAATACAACAGGTGAAATACTTACTTACAAGCCCTTAACCAGCAATGCAGTTTTAAGAAAAATACCTAAAAAAATAAGGAATGAAAGTAACGAATAATTAAAGTTAGCAGTAAAATAACAGTAGCGAAGCTATATACTGTACAGGGGGTACCAGTTGTGGTGGTTCATTTCTTTACTATTAAATGAGGAGAGACAAACCTATCGTACAAGTCAGAGTTATACTTAAACTAAATCTTTAATCGCTTATTAATAAGGGAGCAGGTCAATACAATGCACACATATAAAGTGAATCGATTGAGTGCTCTACAATAATGTTGGCTGGCCAACGATTCATGCTCAAATGATTCGTTGAGAGACCGAGACAAAGTACAAAGGTATTTTATAGCCAAGATACACCCCTTTCAACCTACATGACAAACAACAGATGTATAGAATGGGTCACAAGGTTAAGATTTGTATGAAAGACACCTGTAATTCATAGCAGACAGTATCTGCCGTGTCAACAATTTTCATTGTGTAGAGACCAGTGTCTGGCCCTCTAACTCCATACTGGAGCCATGTCTCCCTGGTACGGTATAGAACAGAAAAATTAACTCATGCTTTGGATTGCTCTTTAGGTTTTATCACCCAAAAGACATGGTAAATCCCCTGTCAGTGTTATCTCCCAGAGGCCCATCCTAAGTAGAACACACACACAATAGTTATAAGAATCCTCTATTCTGTTGCATAAAACAACCATTTGATGCAATAAAAGTATTATAACATGATCTTGAAATTTTCCATCATACGGTACAGAGTCAATGTGCAGGGGCACCGGTTAGTTGAGGTAATTGAGGAAATATGTACATGTAGGTAGAGTTGTTAAAGTGACTATGCATAGATAATAACAGAGAGTAGCATCAGGGTAAAAAGAGGGGAAGGGGGGGGCAATGCAAATAGTCTGAGTAGCCATTTGATTAGATGTTCAGGAGTCTTATGGCTTGGTGATAGAAGCTGTTTAGAAGCCCCTGACATGTGATGGCGTGACTTGCTTTGTTTATCACAGGGAAATAAAAACAGAGCCTGAAAATTGCCCAAACTCAAACCCCCTTGGATACAGGAACTCGTGTCTGGCCCCTAACGGACAGGATGTGCTTTAGGAATAAGATACAGCTCTGAGGCTGTACTGAATATCCACCATAGGAGAACAAAGGAATATGCTTCCCTTGTGAACCAAATCTGACTTGCTCTTGTTTGGTCCTCCTCAGGCGCGGCTAACGGCCCCAGTGGTCCAGGGTACAGGCCGCCCCCGAGGACCAGAGAGGTGGTCATCAATGGGCAGACGGTGAAGCTCAAGTACTGCTTCACCTGCAAGATCTTCAGGCCCCCGCGGGCCTCGCACTGCAGCCTGTGCGACAACTGTGTGGGTGAGTACTGTAGTCCTGAAAATAATAGTAGAAGCTAACTAACTCAATGGCTGCTCCATATGCATGACTTTTTAACCACCTACTCTCCCCATCTCTCCCTTTCTCTTTCTCTTTCCACTCGTTTATTTCCCTTCCCTCTGTCCGACCACTTTTCTATTTACATTTGTCAAAACGTACCTCTCTCTCTCTCTCTCTCTCTCTCTCTCTCTCTCTCTCTCTCTCTCTCTCTCTCTCTCTCCTCTCCTCTCCTCTCTCCTCTCTTCTCTGCAGAGCGTTTTGACCACCACTGTCCCTGGGTGGGGAACTGTGTGGGAAAGAGGAACTACCGTTTCTTCTATCTCTTCATCCTCTCCCTCTCCTTCCTCACCTTATTCATATTCGCCTTCGTCATCACACACGTCATCCTGAGTGAGTATAATACCGACCAGAGACTGAAACACACACAAAGCGGTGATGCCCTGAAATACACACAACACTGTTTTTCCCCAAACAATGTCCCCCAGGTGCCCAGAACATACTGTTTGTTATCCAGATAATATCATCAATGACAAGATGAGTAAATGCATAACACTGGTATTTCTCTCACACGTTATCAAGTTTTTTTCCCCCTAGCCTTCTCTAATTGTAACTCTAATTATCCTTACCCCATACACAGCGGTTGAGCAAACGGTTACCCACAACCAGGTTTTCAGGTGTATTTCACCATCAGCAGTATCCACCCATTGTCACATTCTGACCATAGTTCTGTTATTTTATTCTTTGTTTTAGTATGGTCAGGGTGTGAGTTGGGGTGGGCAGTCTATGTTGGTTTTTCTATGTTGGTTTTTGTGTTCGGCCTAGTATGGTTCTCAATCAGAGGCAGGTGTCGTTAGTTGTCTCTGATTGAGAATCATACTTCGCTAGCCTGGGTTTCACTTTTGGGTTTTGGGTGTTTGTTTCCGTGTGAGTGTTTTGACCACACGGTACTGTTTTGGTTTTGTAAATTCACGTTGTTATTTTCTGTTTAGTGTTCTGAGTTTGAATTAAAAATCATCATGAACACTTACCACGCTGCGCTTTGGTCCGATCCTTACTCCTCCTCAGACGAAGAGGAGGAAATCCGTTACACCCATAAACAAAAGGCCGCTAGCCCTGAGCAGCACTACCTCCTAGGGCACTTCTTCTCGATCAGCACCACCTCCCACTTCCCCTCCGCCCCTCTTCCTCCACCCCTCTTCAGAATACTACCCTCCCTCTCTCCCTGCTTCCCAGCGCCAGTGGAGGCTGGCTGTCAGGAAAGCTGCTGACACGGCTGGTCTCTCTCTCTATGAGGGAGAGAGGGAGCGGTGTTTGTGGTGCTTTACTGTACACACAGATCAATCAGGCAGAGCAGAAGCAGGCCAGGGGTTGTATGTATCAAGCCTCTCAGAGTAACAGTGCTGAACTAGGATCAGCCCCCCCATGTAATCTCATCTAAAAGGATAAACTGATCCTAAATCAGCACTCCACCTCTGAGATACACTGAGTTTTATACATACGGCCCCAGAGGTTTGCACAGTGCAACACCAGTCTGGGGACCACCACTCACTGTGCAGAGAGAGAGAGGCAACGAACACATGTCCCGGCTTGACTTACCTGTTTCTTTCTTAGCCATTTCCACAAATCCCACGATGGCTTTTCTGGGTGATTATGGCTTTTCTACCGCCGATAACGAGTGGATTCAGGTTTAATCTGTATCAGTCATCAGCATTCGGCCCATTTTACAGGTTGTGGGTATTGATGTTGGTTAGTTCTTATTTTTCGTGTTCCTGTGGGTAGGCTGGAGATGGGGCTTGGGGAACTCCTTCTGAACCATTAGCTGTCAGTCATTGTCTGCGTTCCAAATGGGCCCTGGTTAAAGTAGTGCACTACAGGATAGGGTGCCATTTGAGATGTACACATTCCCTCCCTCTAGTTTTGATCAAGACTAGAGTTCCTGGTAGAAAATTTTAGCCTATTTTAGCCTATTGAGCCTACACATTTAGGCCTGGCTTAACCTATTTTGGTACGGTCAGTGTGACTAGCATCAGTTACAGTTGAAGTCAGAAGTTTACATGCACTTAGGTTGGAGTCGTTAAAACTTGTTTTTTAACCACTCCAAAAATGTATTGTTAACAAACTATAGTTTTGGCTAGTCGGTTAGGACGTCTACTTTGTGCATTACACAAGTAATTTTTCCAACAATTGTTTACAGATTATTTCACTTATAATTCACTGTATCACAATTCCAGTGGATCAGAAGTTTACATACACTAAGTTGACTGTACCTTTAAACAGCTTGGAAAATTCCAAAAAATGATGTCATGGCTTTAGAAGCTTCTGATAGGCTAATTGACATAATTTGAGTCAATTGGAGGTGTACCTGTGGATGTATTTCAAGGCCTACCTTTAAACTCTGTGCCTCTTTGCTTGACATCATGGGAAAATCAAAAGAAATCAGCCAAGACCTCAGATAAAAAATGGTAGACCTCCACAAGTCTGGTTCATCCTTGGGCACAATTTCCAAATGCCTGAAGGTACCATGTTCTCATCTGTACAAATAATAGTACGCAAGTATAAACATACCGCTCAGGAAGGAAACGCATTCTGTCTCCTAGAGATGAATGTACTTTGATGCGAAAAGTGCAAATCAATCCCAGCACAACAGTAAAGGACCTTGTGAAGATGCTGGAGGAAACAGGTACAAAAGTATCTATATCCACAGTAAAACGAGTCCTATATCATCATAACCTGAAAGGCCGCTCAGCAAGGAAGAAGCCACTGCTCCAAAACCGCCATAAAAAAGCCATGGGGACAAAGATCATACTTTTTGGAGAAATGTCCTATGGTCTGATGAAACAAAAATAGAGCTGTTTGGTCATAATGACCATCGTTATGTGTGGAGGAAAAAGGGGGAGGCTTGCAAACCAAAGAATACCATCCCAACCGTGAAGCATGGGGGTGGCAGCATCATGTTGTGGGGGTGCTTTCCTGCAGGAGGGAATGGTGCACTTCACAAAATAGATGGCATCATGAGGAATGGAAAATTACGTGGATATATTTAAGCAACATCTCAAGACATCAGTCAGGAAGTTAAAGCTTGGTCGCAAATGGGTCTTCCAAATGGACAATGACACCAAGCATACTTCCAGTTGTGGCAAATGGCTTAAGGACAACAAAGTCAAGGTATTGGAGTTGCCATCACAAAGCCCTGACCTCAATCCTATAGAAAATGTGTGGGCAGAACTGAAAAAGTGTGTGCGAGCAAGTGTAACAGTATAACTTTAGACCGTCCCCTCGCCCTTACCCGGGCGCGAACCAGGGACCCTCTGCACACATCAACAACAGTCACCCACGAAGCATCATTACCCATCACTCCACAAAAGCCGCGGCCCTTGCAGAGCAAGGGGAACTACTACTTCAAGGTCTCAGAGCAAGTGACGTCACCAATTGAAACACTATTTAGCGTGCACCACCGCTAACTAAGCTAGCGTTTCACATCCGTTACACTCACCCACCTTTTGACCTCCTCCTTTTCCGCAGCAACCAGTGATCTGGGTCAACAGCATCAATGTAACAGTATAACTTTAGACCGTCCCCTTGCCCATACCCGGGCCCCTCTGCACACATCAACAACAGTCACCCTCGAAGCATCGTTACCCATCGCTCCACAAAAGCCGCGGCCATTGCAGACCAAGGGGAACTACTACTTCAAGGTCTCAGAGCAAGTGACGTCACCGATTGAAACACAACACTATTTAGCGTGCACCACCGCTAACTAAGCTTGCGTTTCACAATTACACAAGGAGGCCTACCAACCTGACTCAGTTACACCAGCTCTGTCAGGAGGAATGGCCAAAATTCACCCAAGCTTGTGGAAGGCTACATGAAACGTTTGACCCAAGTTAAACAATTTAAAGGCAATGCTACTAAATACTAATTGAGTGTATGTAAACTTCCCACTGGGAATGTGATGAAAGAAATAAAAGCTGAAATAAATCATTCTCTCTACTATTATTATGACATTTCACATTCTTAAAATAAAGTGGTGACCCTAAACTGACCGAAGACAGAGAATTTTTACTAGGATTAAATGTCAGGAATTGTGAAAAAACAAAGTTTAAATGTATTTGTCTGAGGTGTATGTAAACTTCCGACTTCAACTGTACGTAGACATGTTTTCCCAGACTTGAGAAATACAGACATTGACAGGCGTTTGAGTCGGAGGCAGAATAATCTCCTTCGGAGCATACAGCTTCTTGTCCTACTGTGGGTGCTGTGAAGCAGCTCTGAGATATTCTGTCACCAGGACTGAGAAGCTCTAATTCTGTGGGAAGTAATGTTGTGTATGTACTGACTAGCTCATCATCATGGTGCTCCGTGGACCTTTGGATGTTCCCCTCCTTATGTAACAAACCCCGTCGTTTCTCTGCTCTCTCTGCTCTCCGCAGGATCCAACCGGACAGGCTTCCTCAGCGCACTCAAAGACAGCCCTGCCAGATATCTTTTTACTGGGGGGAGAGTGTGTATGTGTGCGTGCGCACATTTAGATTTTGGACTTCTTTATTTCTGTTTATTTATTCGCCCTTTAATTGGAAGGAGATAGCACTGAACGTCATTAGCATGATCTCTGAATGGCAGATAACACTGCCCTTATCTCCGTCTTTCCAACTGTGGGAGTCATCTAAAGGTTATCACTCACACACACTCACTTTCACACACACACACACACACACTAACAAACACTCAGAAGCGATAAACACCATTTTTAAGGGGGTAAATTCTGCACTGTAAATTGTAGTGCAGGATTTGGTTTGATTTGAAGGGAGTGCTAGATGCCGGCATTTCATTTCCATTAGGGAGCAGCTGCAGCCAGATGCACTGCCTCTGTTTCCATTAGTCCCCATCCAGCCACCCCGCTGCTTTTCTGAGAATCATGCACCTGTCACGCATCATTTGGGCACACACACACACACACACACAGAGAGAGAGAGGCAGGCCCCCAGTCAGCCTGCAGAAAGGCAACGGATGTGACACGCACACAATCAGATGGCTGAAATACACTAAATAAATGAGAGGGAGAGTCATTGATTTGCCTTGTGTGTGGCACGTGCGTTGCTTTAGATGTGTTTGTATGCATTGACTGTGTATGTTAGTCGATTGGCTGGTATGTATCCACTTTGCCTGGAGTCATTCAGAACATTATAGAGGACATAGCAGTTATTTCATGTAGCCGTACCATATGTTTAGAGCATTGCCGAGGAAATCAATGGCCCCAACACAATGTTCTGGTAGTCCGTGCAACTATGCCCAACTCTGTGCATTAGCAAGGTCAAGTGCAAGAGCTCTCTCCATCTCTCACCCACATTTAGATGCCGTTCATCTCAACTTGGTCTAATTGATTGATGCATGCATTTAACATTTACATTTTATTAATTTAGCTCTTACCCAAAGCGACTTACAGTTAGTGCATTCAGCTTACGATAGCTTGGCGGGACAACCACATATCACAGTCATAGTAATTACATTTTTTCATAGCTAGTAAGGGGGAAAAAGTGTGAGTGTTAGTTCACAAAATTATTTTATTTATTTATTTTGGGGAGAGGTGTGAGGAGGGGGTCTGAGGGGGGCGCTGTGGGATTATTTAAAATACTCTTTGAAGAGGTAGTGTTTCAGATGTTTTTATAAGATGGACAGGGACTCTGCTGTCCTAGTTTCAGGTGGAAGCTTGCTCAACCATTAAGGTGCTCGGACAGAGAAGAGCTTTGACTGGGCATGCATGCGTTTTGTGTTGCCATGACAACACATAGGTTGTTATGGTGATGGTGGTCTCTCTTCCTTGACTGTTTGTCTCACTGTGCTGGAGGTGCTGGTGTGTTTCTTCTCGGTGTGGTCCATTGTGGGTCTGTCGGGCTTCCACACCTACCTGATCAGCTCCAATCAGACCACCAATGAGGATGTGAGTACGAACACAATCAAGCACACAGATGTACGTACACACAAACAAAAACACACACACACACCACATCTCTTCCCCCTCTTTCTCTATCAGACTTTGACTGCTGATAACAATTCTGTCTCACATTAAGGGTCATTTCATGCTTGGGCTTCCATGTAAGAAAGTCGCTGGCATGATTTTGTTCACTTACGCTGCTGAGGTTTTGGTAGCTTGAACACTCCAGAATCCTCCCTAATTCTTCTTAACTGTCTCCTCTGGTCTGATTGGTCAAGTTCCACTGTCCTCCCAAGAGTTTCAACATTTCTCTTCACTTTAGTTTTCTCCTCAATTCATTAACCTTGGTTGGAGAGCGAGGTAGCTGCAGTGTTCTCCTTCCTTTGCACTGATTGGTCATGTTCCCTCTCCAGATTAAAGGCTCGTGGTCGAACAAACGGGCGAAGGACAACTACAATCCCTACAGCTACGGGAACATCCTGACCAACTGTTGTGCTGCCCTCTGTGGTCCTCTTCCACCCAGGTGAGTTACTCTCTGCCAGGGCTAAGCTAACAGCCAGGCTGGGTTTGCGTTCAGTTGGGAGAAAATGTTTTGAAACAGGAGGGTACTTGCTGAAACGTATCAAATGAGAACTCAGCCTTTTGTTTTCCATTGCAAAACGTTTTTGCCATGGTGTGCACAAGAGTTGTGGACTCGAGTCACAAAATTGATGACTTGAAACTCGACTTTCTAGAGAATAAAATGACTTTGACTCTACTTTGATTTGAGACTGATGACTTTAAATTATCTAGCCAGGTTTTGTAATGTTTTGTCACTCATTTTTTGGCTACGTGTCATTCATGGGCTACGTGGCCTGCGCTCCATAAGAGAAAATGATTGTTCTATGTATGCATGGTGTTTAAATGTCAGTAATAATCATTAAGTCTGATTAAGACAAATGTACCAATGTAACAATGGATGTGGAAAGGGTCTTTTACATTGTAGAGCCAGCTGATTGGTTGGAATTTCCAATTGGGTAATTGTATGGTCCTGGGGGCCAAGTGCTTATATTACCTGTTTGAGCTCCTGTTAGACAGACTCAATTTGGTTTCTCAATTCAATTTGGAAGATGCATCATATGTAAATGATTTGTGTATTTTGAATGTTACATATCTTGAAAATGTGATTGCTGACATGCAAAACATTTTGGGACTGTGTCAACAATCGACTAATGAAACAAATACCAAAATATCCTTTTTGGGTGGAGTTTTCCTTTAAGCCTTATACAGAGGTTATTTCTTTTTGGCTGTTGTCCGTGTATATTTGGTAAATCTACTTGTATATTTTGTATGATAGGACTCTTTCACGATTGGATAACCAAAGTCCCTATTTTACAATTACATAGGCTAATCAAAATGTGTTGTAAACAAAATAATGAAAAGAATGGTAGCCTCAATAAACAGACAAGGATTTGTAGTTGAACAAGTCGTTTCATGTATAGATTATTATTTTTTTACTTGACTTGAGACTTGACTCGACTTGCTCTTGGAATGCACAACTTGGACTTGATTCAAGTCTTGACCCGTTCTACTTGGGACTCGACTTGTGACTTGAGACTTGCTTGTGACTCCAATAATAGCAACTTGGTCCCACCACCTGCACTAATGAGCACACACCCTGCACTAATGAGCACACACCCTGCACTAAGGATCCTCACCAGTCATGACTGTAGCTATAAGGGATCTTAGATTCAGCTCTCAATCTCCTTCTCCCCCCCCCTCCTCTCCCGTTCTGCATTAGTCAGCACCGACTGCATTAGTCAGCATCACACAGCCTCCCACTGTTTTTTAATAAGCAGCACTCTCAATCACAATATCCATCAGCGCACACAGGAATAATTACTGTACACTCTGTTTCTGCCGTCTTTCGAGGGAACTTGAACTAGCTTTGTCTTACACGCTATTGGGGATGAGCTCAGCACATTGTCTGCGTCCCTAATAGCAACCTATTCCCTATGTAGTGAGCTATATAGGAAACAGGGTGCCATTTGGGACACCTCCGTTGTTAGCACCCTCACAGCATATCGTTGGTTATGACGTTTAGCGTAAATGGTCTGGCTAGAGGAGATAATGTTGTTCGGCCAGTAAATTTATGGAGTAATATTAGTGTCAATTTAGTGTCAATGATATTTTTGGCACTAATTTGACTCCATACACATTATGTTACCCTCAAATACAAAATCAGGTTAGTTTGTCAAACATCTGGTGGAGCAACATTTATCATTGATTCGTTAGTAAGTTCTATTACATGAATGGGTTTCAACTGACTTGAGAAGAGTTGCACAATAGGATGTGTAATAGTAGTTGAGTTATTTGTAAGGTTTGTTCGGTAGGTAGGTATAGGTAACTGCCAAAATAATGGAAGCGCTTGAGTAAATGAGGGATACAAAGTTTACTGAATGCAGGTGCTTTCACACAGGTGTGATTCCTGAGTTAATTAATCAATTAACATCCCATTGTGCTTAGGGTCAAGCCATAATGCTAGGCAAGCCATTGTTTTGGCTACCATGGCTATGCCCCTATAGGATGACAATGCCCTCATCCACAGGGCACTATTGTCACTGAATGGTTTGACTAGGATGAAAACAACGTAAACCAAATGTCATGGCCATCTGTCACCAGATCTCAACTAAATTAAACACTTGTGGGAGATTCTGGGGTGGCGTCTGAGACAGTGTTTTCCACCACCATCAACAAAACACCAAATGATTACGTTTCTCATGGAAGAATGGTGTCGCATCCCTTCAATAGAGTACCAGACACTTGTAGAATCTGTGCCAAGGTGCATTGAATCTGTTCTGGCTCGTGGTGGCCCAATGCCCTATTAAGATACTTCATGCTGGTGTTTCTTTTATTTTGGCATTTACCTGTACATTGGGTTGGATCCACTGGGCATTTCACACATCATTAACACGTTTGCCGTTACCTCAAGGGAATGAGTTGAGGAGTGTTCTCCATCTGGAAACAGGTGGCTGCAGTCTGCTCTGTGTGTGAGTATGCATGGAGGGATGGGCCCTGGAGGCTTCCCACACACGCACCCAAACAAACTCACACATGCTCTTGCCGACACACACACACACTTCAAGACCTCTGCTCATGTCCCCTGTCTTCTCTTCCTAGTCTTATTGACAGAAGAGGCTTCATCCAGTCAGACACACCCCAGCCTGTGTCACACTCCAACGGAAGCAGCATGTACGCCTCCACCCAGCTTCACACTCACATGGTAGGTTGTGTGTGTGGTTCTTTATGCATTCTGTAAATAGATGTTTAGTGTTTGACAGGACTGAGTTGGCACTTCACTATTTAAATCTGCTGAGAAACGCTTTCAAATACATTTTTCGCTGGATGTGATCGGACCCTTTCTTTTCAATTTTCGCCTAAGATGACATGCCCAAATCTAACTGCCTGAGGTTCTGGACCTGAAGCAAGGATATGCGTATTATTGATACCATTTGAAAGAAAACACGTTGAAGTTTGTGGAAATGTTAAATTCATTTAGAAGAATATAACACATTAGATCTGGTAAAAGATAACGATGTGTTTTTTTGTAAAAAAAAAATTGTACCATCTTTGAAATGCAAGAGAAAGGCCATAATCTATTATTCTAGTCAGGCGCAATTTCAATTTCAGCCACTAGCAGTGTATGTGCAAGTTTTTGACTGATCCAATTAACCATTTTATTTCTGTTCCAAATTTTGTATCAAGACTGCCCAAACGTCCCTAATTGGTTTATTAATACATTTTCAAGTTCATCACTGTGCACTCTCCTCAAACAATAGCATGGTAGTCTTTCACTGGAATAGCCACTGTAAATTGCACAGTGCAGTTAGATTAACAAGAATTGAAGCTTTCTGCCAATATCAGATATGTCTATGTCCTGGGAAATGTTGTTGTTACTTACAATCTCATGCTAATCACATTAGCCTACGCTACCTCAGCCGTTTCGCGGGGGACCCACCGATCCTGTAGAGGTTTTAATACTGTACGTCAGTAACTCACTCAAGGGCTCTCGCTTACAAATGACAAATTGAACCAGGCTTTGATGTTATTACATGCCAACAGAGAGCAGTAATCTGTCTATTTCCATGTCATTATTGGGCTCTGAACTTCTCTCTCTCGGTGGCTGCTGTTGGCTTTACCCTCTGATCCAGAGAGCAGTATTTAATAGTAAATGAACACAGCTCATGTGTTTGTATTCATTAATTCAACGGGGTGTAGCTTCTCACTTCTCATTCTGCTTTTAAGTGTGACGGATGAGGAACTCCTATCACCCTCACTCTGAATATATCCATGTTTTAAATCACCGGTACTCTGCTGAATAATGATTAATATAATTCCCTCAACGTCGGTGGATCCTCTCCCTGCATTGCTTTTCAAATAGGTGTTTTATATCTCAATCAGAATAACCATAGTCTTCTGGATGGTTCCTCATTTGCATACAGCCTTGTTTAAAGCTGGCAGCTGTGAGAACAAGTAACTTTGGCCAAATGCCCGTGGAGAGATGTTGAAAATATTCATTTTTTTTACTAAAATAAGCAATTTTGGGCAATCTCAAAATGTGTTGAGTTGTTTGAGTTGAAGTAGTGAGTTAACTTCATGTTATTTTTCTTCTTTCCTCCTCCTCTTTCTGTTTTGTCTGTTAACCTTTTTATTTGTGTGTATTTCCACTCCCCCTATAATTTCCTTCCTTCATTTCCTGTCTCTCATCAAAAACATATAATTCTCCTACCGTTTCTTTTTCCCCTTATCTTCATCTATCTCTTCATTTCACTTTCCCTGTCTCCTCAGTGTAACCAAGAGCACTGCATTCAGAGCACCAAATTCGTTTTGCAGGCTGCCGCCACCCCCCTGCTCCACAGCAACTCCGTCATGATTGGTGGAGGGGGACCCCCTTTCCCTGGGAAGAGCTCCTTGGTGGTCCCCTGTGCCTCCCTGGCCCCCAGCCAGCCCTCCCTGCCCTCCATGCCCGGGCTGAGCTGTGCAGGGGACATGTTGACTCTGAGGGACCCAGACACCCACTGCCACCACCACCACTTTGCCAGCCCCGAGGAGACTCCCTCGCCCTCTGGCCCTATGTCTCTGACTTTGCCCTGCGCTGCCCACATGACCCACGGTGGACACATCCACCCGGCCCAGCTCTACGACCCAGCCAGCCAGGACTCTCTGCATGAGGACTCTGTCAGGGGCCTGGTTAAACTCAGCTCTGTCTGAGACTGGGCCCCACTGCCATTTCCCCCTGGCTCTTTGGAACCACTACCCAGACATCACACTATTCCCTATGTAATGCACTACTTTTGATCATAGCCCATGAACTCTGGTAAAAAGTAGTGCACTATATAGGGAATAGGTTGCCATTTGGGATGTAGCCTCTCCCCTCTACCTCTCCTTCCCTCCACACTCAGGACCAAAGCCATATTTCCCCTAACATTCCACCTGAGCCCTCCCTCCATCCCACCCAGATTTGCGTCCACCTGTTGAGTTCAGCTATTGTAGTGCCAAACAGACAGGCAGACCCTCAGTCTCCACTGCACCTGACCAGGACCAAAGTCACACTTCTGACTCCCACTTCCTCTTCACAGTAGTATAGCTGGTGCTCTACCAGGTGTCTACCAGGCCTGGATACAGGTTCAGCCTTCTGCCAAATGTTCATGACTTGTGCTTTATTCTCCAATGACATGTAGAGGAAATCACCTGAATCTCTCTTCTCTCTCTCAGCTAAAACCTACCAAGGCAGTTGCCATTTTGTTTTGCTGACATCCGAGGACACACACAGCGTGATACTTCCCTGGTTCTTCAGGACTGTTGATTAGCTGGAAAGACATGAATCAGGAGTAAATACAGGACTTGTTTATAGGTTTCCATGTGTGTTGTGTGTCCTGAGTGGTGACACTCTTTTATACAGTAGTAATGGACACAGCCAATCAGTGTTAGCCCTGGCCACAGATGATGTCACTTCCGGTTTGAGATTGTGTCAACACTGTACGTGGTAATCGGTGGTGTTCATTAGTCAGTCCTGGTGTCTGTGTGACGCCAGTCACATTTAATTTTTGTTTTGTTCAAATGTGATGCCAAAACATCACGACTGCATCCCAAATGTCACACTCTATTTAGTGCACTACTTTTGACCCGGTCCTATAGGGCTCTGGCAAAAGTAGCGCACTATATAGGGAATAGGTTGCCATTTGGGATGTAGATAATATGTAATATGATTACTTTACCAAGAAATTGTCATTTACTTCCAGCTTTATACATTAATGCCTGTGGATAATTAATAAATTCACATTTTTTTATGTACAAGGGTGGATTTTATTTATTCAACCAGCCGGTGCGTAGTCATTTGACAGAAGGGCAACACAATACCCAATACCCTTTTCAGTGAATTTGGAGTAGACTGATTTGGAGTAGACAATGCCATTCCAACAGCTTCTTCTGTACCATGCTACCAAGTGTATGACTATGTATCATGCTCTCTCACAAGTCTATGACTGAATGCTTGCAGGCCAGTTCAGGGACGGCCCTAGCATTTTTGGGGACCTAAGCGAGATTTGGTTGGGAGACCACCAGAGTTTTTAGTTTTAAAGTACATTTCCTGCAATTCTACACATTTTGCCATGTTCTTTTGGAGGTTCATTTATTTGATCATTTAAAACAAGGTACACATGCAAAATGATGCACTTGATTAAGAATCATCGAGAATAAACAAAAAAAGTATAAAACATTTCCATTGGGGAGTAGAGAAAATGGTGCAGTTTTAAAGTAAGTGTTCTGCAGTTCTACACATTTTGCCATAGGGTGGAGAGAAAATATTTGCTGTTTTACAGCTAATTTCCTGCAATTCTACTCATGTTGCCATGGTGTGGAGAAATATTTTTGCAGTTTTAAAGTAATTTCCTGCGATTCCGCTAGTGGCCGGGGGCCCCAAGGGACCGCTTATATCACTAATGCCTGGAGCCGGCCCTGGGTCAGCTGACGGCAGTGACTGATATCTTATTTACATTGTGTAGGTACTGGTAGGTCCACATGGTGTGAGGGATCAGCTGCTGGCTGGATGGTTCGTGAGATAATGATGCAAATGCTATTTTTAGGGCTGATAGAGGCTGTATACTGCTCTCTAGTGGATACACTGAGGACTGAGATTCACTTGCCCTCAGACTTATCATCTGTACTGAAAGTA
The DNA here is from genome assembly GCF_036934945.1 of Oncorhynchus masou masou. Classification (NCBI taxonomy): domain Eukaryota; kingdom Metazoa; phylum Chordata; class Actinopteri; order Salmoniformes; family Salmonidae; genus Oncorhynchus; species Oncorhynchus masou. The sequence goes on from NC_088227.1 coordinate 9,768,880, forward strand.
ATGTAGCTTGGTCCCAAATCTGTTGGTGCTGTTGCCATTGCTCGTTGTCAAGACAAACAGTGCTAAGGAGTTGGCATGATAGCACAAACTGACTGGCACTCAGTCTGTCGTCAAAGAGAATACACAACGCACAATCAATGAAGGATATATTAAGTTTCCATGTATTCTTGCTCACAGATAAAATGCAGAATTGACATTACTAAGAATTGCAAAACACTCATTTAAAATACATAACACGTGACATGAATAGAATACGGGACACTTGAAACATAAAAGGACATTTTTTATGATGGAAATTGACATGTTAAAATGTGATTGTTAAAAAGAGAATTTTAAGGAAAGGCCATTTAAGAGCTAGAGTTATTATACAGTCTGATAGCAGTGGGTAGAGTGGTGTTTCACAGTCTGATAGCAGTGGGTAGAGTGGTGTTTCACAGTCTGATAGCAGTGGGTAGAGTGGTGTTTCACAGTCTGATAGCAGTGGGTAGAGTGGTGTTTCACAGTCTGATAGCAGTGGGTAGAGTGGTGTTTCACAGTCTGATAGCAGTGGGTAGAGTGGTGTTTCACAGTCTGATAGCAGTGGGTAGAGTGGTGTTTCACAGTCTGATAGCAGTGGGTAGAGTGGTGTTTCACAGTCTGATAGCAGTGGGTAGAGTGGTGTTTCACAGTCTGATAGCAGTGGGTAGAGTGGTGTTTCACAGTCTGCTAGCAGTGGGTAGAATGGTGTTTCACAGTCTGATAGCAGTGGGTAGAGTGGTGTTTCACAGTCTGATAGCAGTGGGTAGAGTGGTGTTTCACAGTCTAATAGCAGTGGGTAGAGTGGTGTTTCACAATCTGATAGCAGTGGGTAGAGTGGTGTTTCACAGTCTGATAGCAGTGGGTAGAGTGGTGTTTCACAGTCTGATAGCAGTGGGTAGAGTGGTGTTTCACAGTCTGATAGCAGTGGGTAGAGTGGTGTTTCACAGTCTGATAGCAGTGGGTAGAGTGGTGTTTCACAGTCTGATAGCAGTGGGTAGAGTGGTGTTTCACAGTCTGATAGCAGTGGGTAGAGTGGTGTTTCACAGTCTGATAGCAGTGGGTAGAGTGGTGTTTCACAGTCTGATAGCAGTGGGTAGAGTGGTGTTTCACAGTCTGATAGCAGTGGGTAGAGTGGTGTTTCACAGTCTGATAGCAGTGGGTAGAGTGGTGTTTCACAGTCTGATAGCAGTGGGTAGAGTGGTGTTTCACAGTCTGATAGCAGTGGGTAGAGTGGTGTTTCACAGTCTGATAGCAGTGGGTAGAGTGGTGTTTCACAGTCTGATAGCAGTGGGTAGAGTGGTGTTTCACAGTCTGATAGCAGTGGGTAGAGTGGTGTTTCACAGTCTGATAGCAGTGGGTAGAGTGGTGTTTCACAGTCTAATAGCAGTGGGTAGAGTGGTGTTTCACAGTCTGATCAGACGGCAGTTATACAGGACAGTTATACAGGACAGTTATACAGGACAGTTATACAGGACAGTTATACAGGACAGTTCGTGGCTGTTTCTCAGGAGCCTGGTGGTACATTTACCACTTTTTGGAGGGAACGGGTCATTCAGTGGGTGGTCAAGAGTGTGCATGTCCTTCACCAAGTGCGCAGTCACTTGACAGAAGGGCAACACAATACCCAATACCCTTTTCAGTGAATACCCTTTGCAGACGGAAATTAGCCGCTAGCTAAATCTGGTGCAACTGTTGACAAAATTCCCAGGTTTTCCAGACGTCACAATTGGAAGATTCCCAGAATCAGGAGGAATATGCAGGACATCCGGATACCTCCAACCAGGATTTCAGGAAAACCTGGGCATTTAGGGAAAGTTACTGGCATTTTGCAACTGTAATCTGTTGACCAAAACTGATTTGGAGTAGACAATGCCATTCCAACAGCTTCTTCTGTACTATGCTACCAAGTGTATGACTATGTATCATGCTCTCTCACAAGTGTATGACTGAATGCTTGCAGGTCAGTTCAGGGCCGGCCCTAGCCTTTTTGGGGACCTAAGCGAGACTTGGTTGGGAGACCACCAGAGTTTTTAGTTTTAAAGTACATTTCCTGCAATTCTACACATGTTATTTTGAAGTTTAATTTATTTGATCATTTAAAACAAGGTACACATACAAAATATGCACTTTATTAAGAATCATCGAGGATAAACAAAAATAAGTATACAACATTTCCATTGGGGAGTAGAGAAAATGGTGCAGTTTTAAAGTAAGCGTGCACTGCAGCCTGTTGTCGCAGTGACGGGAGCTGTAGTTGCACTGCCCAACCTCTGGAGATGAACCTCAAGGCCCTCTGCACCCTGTCTATTTGGGCCGGCTGCTTTTTACTGCATCCAACTAACAGCACTCCACTGTATTCCAGAGAAGGCCTGACCAGTGTAGTGTATACTGTGACCAGATATTCATTGGGTCGGCCATTTCTGACAAGGACAGTCAAAAAGAGTAGGCGTTTTGAGACCTTGACTGCACGACATGTGTCACCACTGAGGTTAGAGTCTAGATAAAAACCAAGATACTTGGTATTTGTTACCACTGGTACTTCCTGTCCTCCTAGGATTCGAGGTGCAGGTTGTGGAGGGTCTGTTGAAAAACATAGCAGAATTTCCACAGACTTTTTATCCGTTCAGGAGCATGTAGTTGGATGGGGCCTACTCTTCCAGCTGCTTTGCCTCCAAGCCCATGGAAGTGTCCTCTTGGATGCTGGTTAATGGTATGGCTCGGGACAACCCTACATTGTCCGCATACCCAGTATCCAGAGTGTCACTGAAGACAACATTTCGGGTGGACATGTGAAGGAGAAACAGATGTGGTGAAACCACACACCCTTGTGGCACACCAGAAGTGACCTCTGACCAAGGCCTAAATGTGCCATTTGCCATCACTCTCTGCCTTCTTTCTGGTGGTGTAGCTGCTGAGCCAGGCTAGTAAACCTTGGACACAGTTCAATGTCAGACAGATGTTGCGAGAGCTTTGCCTGATCTACTCGAACAATGGATTTGGACACATCATCAAGTAACACCCTCACCTTTACTGGTTTTCTGGAGTCTGTAGCTGTCAGACAGGAGTGTATAGCTTTCACAAGGGCGGTAGGTAGTGCTGGATTAAAGACTCACTGCAAAAGAATATCCCACCTATAAATATAGGAATGTACACACACAAGGGTAATAAAATAAAAAAGTGTTGTGAGCAAAATAGTGTTTTTTTTATACACTTCATTGACTCGGTCTGAAGGTGCCCTCTAATATCATCAACCTCGCTCCAAGCTTGCAGGAACAGTACAACAGTGGAGATGTCATTATTTTTTTATTTTACCTTAATTTAACTAGGCAAGTCAGTTAAGAACAAATTGTTATTTTCAATGACGGCCTAGTTAACTGCCTGTTCAGGGGCAGAACAACAGATTAGTACCTTGTCAGCTCGGGGATTCGAACTTGCAACCTTTCAGTTACTAGTCCAACGCTCTAACCACTAGGCTACCCTGCCGCCCCTATAATACCCATATAGCCTAGCGGTCAAACAGGGAAATGGTTCCAATCAATTTTCCCCCTTTCATTTTTCACATCAGGAATTTTAGAAACACTTTAAATAAGGTCTGTGTTTCGTGCAGGCTTACCCTGACGTGCTGTTTTGATAACCATGTACATTTCAGTGGTGGAAAAAAACTGTCATACTTGAGTAAAGTTATGACTCAAGTAAAAGTCACACAGTAAAAATATGACTCAAGTAAAAGTGAAAGTCACACAGTAAAATACTACTTGAGTAAAAGTCTAAAAGTATTTGGTTTTAAATGTACTTACATATCAAAAGTAAATGTAATTGCTAAAATATACTTAAGTATCAAAAGTAAAAGTATAAATCATTTACAAACCCTTATATTAAGGAAACCAGATGGCACCATTTTCTATTTTTTATTGATTGCTTAGCGGCACGTTATTTTTCCAAAAATGAAAATAGTGCCCCCTAGCTTCAGGAGGTTAAGGAAACCAGACGGCACCATTTTCTTTTTTTCGATAGCTAGCGGCACACTCCAACACTCAGACATCATTTACAAACAAAGCATGTGTGTTTAGTGAGTTTGCCAGATTAGACGCAGTAGGGATGACCAGGGATTTTCTCTTGATAAGTGCATGAATTGCACCATTTTCCTTTCCTGCTTCAAATTCAAAATGTAACGAATACTTTTGGGTGTCAGGGAAAATGTATGGAGTAAAAGGTACATTATTTTCTTTAGGAATGTAGTGAAGTAAAATTTGTCAAAAATATAAATAAGTACAAATACCACAAAAAACTACTTTAAGTAGTACTTTAAATATTTTTACTTAAGTACTTTATACCACTGGTAAATAAGTCTACACAAAACAGCCCTCATTTGAAGTGTTTCTTAAAATCCCCTATGGAATAAATTATTGTAACCATTTCTTTGTTTGAACACGAGGTTTTATGGGTATTATGACTCATTCTGTGGTACCACACACACACACACACACACACCCCTACACCTAGACCTTTTGAGATGTGCCTATTGTTAAGTAAACTAAGTAAAAAGGAGACTGGAGTGTGACTTTAATTTGTTAGTTTATTATGGTCACACAACTTTATACATACTTCAGTAATTTCCTATGGTAAAGCTTGTAGGCTTTTGCTTAGTTGTTCTTGGTTGATATTCAAATATAAAACTTCAGTTTTGGGGACAGTAAATTCTCAACACACAGGTAGCATATGCACAAAATCCACCTTTAAAATGAAAGCTCACGAATATCTGTGTGGAAACTTGCATAGGAAAGTTGATGACTACCCAACTTTTTGTTAAAGAGGCTCCCTGATAAATTGTATATTTGCGCAGATATTGCTTATATATGATACATAGTGGTTAAGTTGCTATATAAGCCATTGTCAGTTTAGCCACAGTTCCCAGTATATCGTAAACATAAAATACACCTTTTTGCTCAGTTATCAAGGGTATTTTTATTTTATTTAACTAGGCAAAAGGGTAAACACGAATATCATTCAAAACCATACAAGCTCACTCTTGTACTACATGGTATATTGTATAACATATCACATTATGCCATTTTTAGATTGGAGAAGTGGTAGCAGTGCAACAGCTTAGAGCTATATTAAATTAGATAAGCTTTCATCCATATTTTATGCCCGTGGCGTAAAATATTTCACCGTAGAGTCTAGTAAATTAGATAACCTGCTAATAGGAACGCTTTCACATGCCAGGGATGAAAATGTTAAAACGGCTAAAGCACAAGCGTTAATAAATGAAAGTATTGCTATTCTGATGCGTTAGGCCGAAAATGATTATTACAAAACGGATCATAGTGATACTATCACAATAGCCACCTGATCACCCTGCCCACGTTGCCTCAAATGAATAAAAAGGTGTTTGTTTATCTACCCGTTTGTCACGTTACCCATACCTGCTTCCACAGATCATTTGCCAATTAAATTCAACCTGCCCCAAAATGAATTGATATGTTGTCAGATACTTGATTTGTAGTCCATTAATGTACTGAGAGTCCCAAATTAAAACCAGACCGTGCACATAGGAGGAATATCAAGGATAAAATGGGTAGAGGACATGCAGTGGAAGATGCTTTTCAGCAAAGCTATATTGAGTCCCTGGCAGAGGTGGCTATGGCCCATTCTCCATGCTTCTCCCAAAATGCACACTTGCACACTTTCTTGCATGGCTTTTACAATGGTGGATACTTCCTCCAGCCAATGCTTGCACCAATCCTTTTAAATCCATGATGGGGAGTGTGAAAGGTCTGCTACTGCTACTACATTTCTGGAAAAGGGTTGTGAATTGTGATGTAGCCAGAGTTGGAGGACCTTCTAAGGGTGACTGGGGTCAGATCTTGGAGGTTAGCAGTGTGTCCCAATAATATATCCTTAAAAGCATTGGATTGATGAAGGCATAGGCTAGCTAGAGGAAGTTAACCACCATATTTCTCATGCCGGTCATTTCCTTTCAAATCAGTGAAGGAATGTGGGAGGAAGGAGAGACAATTGGGACATAAAACAGATCTTGGAGGTCAGGGGTCACCACAGCTTGATATCCAGCAGCTGCAGGTCTCCCAGGATCTCCAGCTCAGTAATGCGGCTCAGGTCCTGGACACGGTGCTTATAATCCAGTTGGTGGACCCCGTTCACCGCTACCTTGAACTGGTGGGCCTCACACAGGATGATCATCTAGAACGAGCAACAAATGGGCGAGGGTATGAGGGGTAGAATCAGATGTAGTATTCAGACATGGTCTTGCATCAGGCAGCATCACTCCTACATAATGGAATGAAAGTCATGCTATCTGACAAAAAACAATGAGATTCAGAATGATTCAGTATAATGCTGTATCTTTCCATTGTTGGGCCTTGCTGTGAATTAATGCAGATACTGTCATCCAAACATTATTCCAGGCAGACAATAAAACTGTTTCAGACCAAAATTCTCTGTCTTAAGACTATTGATATGAAAGATGACAACTTCAAGGCCAAGAAACCCTAAAGTGGTACTGGCGTTTCCCCAGACATTCCAAGTGTATCCAGGGTCGTTTTCACTAGACACCAAACAGAAGAAAACGGAAAGAAACAGAGAGGGACTACCTGAACTTCACCAATAAGAAACCCGCAAAATGTTTTCTGTTGCCTAACATTTTGATAATGAATACACTCCAGTGGAGTACAGAGGGAGAGGGTGGGGAAGGGTTACCTCAAAGTACTCCCCAGGGGAGAAGGGGAAGCTGGGCAGGGTGTTCTCCTCGGGGCCCCAGCACTCGGACAGGTAGGAGTTACGGATGAACATGGCGGCCTTCATACGGGGGTTCAGGTGGAGCGCTATGTCCTCCGTGTTACCGACTCTCAGGTTCACCAAGAAGCTACAAGTTAAATACAAAAGTAAATTTAGCAGCGAATGACAAAACTCTGCATTTCATCAATGTTAATTGAATGGTTGCTAAATTTCAGAGAATTTGGGGATAAAGAATGGTGTGGAATTTGAACAGAGTAATGTGAATTATATTTTATATTTGGACAATCCTTTCATGTCCCCTAGCCTGCTACAGACATACCTGTGTGGGTACAGGCTGGTCTGTCCTTTGATTGTGATGGTGTGTCCTACACTCAACCCCTTGGTCAGTTTGCCCCTGAAGGGCAGACTCTGCAACGACAACAACAACAAAAATCACAAATTACTTCTGTCAGCAGGTCACACAAATAAATAGCACAGTTCATGTCAGACGAGTAAAGTATTCAAAATGGTGCATCACAAAACAGACTTGGTACAGAGTAACATGTGATGAACCTTAGGTAGTAGCAGAGCGTTGTATTGCAAATATAAGGCTATAGGTAGTACAGTACATGGCACCCAATCTTCCAGACTCGGATGACCGTGACGCTGTGGAAAATGACATGTACATCACAGTCCCTCAGAGCCTGCTGTAATGCTATTGGGATATTTGTCCATGTCTGGAATAGGTGATTCAATAAGACAACTTCCAAAGGCCCAGTTGTTGTGGCACCAGTGGGCTGAATTTGATTTGAAATTTAAAAAATGTAAAAAAACGAGTTGACAAATGTTGTTCTAATCAAATGTGTGATGTATTACATCGGCAGCACAGCTGCTTCATATTACAATCATATAATATATTATGTAATAACAACTTACCAAGTCATCTGACATTGAAAGCACTTCCTGTCAGAAAGAAAGTAAATGTTTTGCTCTCATTAGAGACAAAGCATAACTTGACTTGAATTTAATGTTATACATGTTGGCATAAAGAGTCTATGCAGTGTGTTAAACAATCCCATCGCTTGGAGTCAAAAAGGCTCCCCCCCAAAAGCACCACAACCGCGTTAGCAGTCTTAGCAACAATAGATTTCCTTTTATTTCATGTTGATAAAGCAACTTCCTTACATTGGCTTGTGGGCCTCTGTTGTTCACAACACCAGGTGGAGGTGGACCGGAGTTCTACAATTTGAAGTGACAAAAACTTTTTACACCCATGGGTCACAACAGGTCAAACTGTTGTTCAGAACTTAAATCTCTAGCAAGGACATATAAGTCTTGTGTAGAATTCAACTTGAGGTGCATAACATATGGCTGGAGGCCTTGAAATCATAAAGCCAGTTAGGCTATAGCTAGATAATATGAAATGTTTCATACCATCTGACATATAATAATGAAGTTAGGATGAATTACTTACAGAGCCGGGGAAGAAGCCGATGGCCTGAACCTTGACCTTTCCAGAAATGGCCAGTGTGTCCACCTTATCCAGGTCCAGTCTGTGGTTATACTGCAGTACATGAGCACCGTTCACTGCCACCTAGAGAGGTAGATAACAGTGAGACAAACAGTGGGAGAATCCTCTAAAGCAGAGGTGTCAAACTCATTCCATGGAGGGTCTAGTGTATGTGGGTTTTTGTTTTTTTCATTTCAATTAAGACCTAGACAACCAGGCGATGAGTTCTTTACTATACTAAACAAAAATATAAAACATTGAAAGTGTTGGCCCCATGTTTCATGAGCTGAAATAAAAGATCCCAGACATTTTCCAAACTCGCAAAAAGCGTATCTCTCTCAATTCGTGTGCACAAATGTGTTTACATCCATGTGAGTGAGCAGTTCTCCTTTGCCAAGATAATCCATCCACCTGACAGGTGTGGCATATCAATTAACCAGCATGATCAATACACAGGTGCACCTTGTGCTGCGGACAATAAAAGACAGCTCTAAAACGTGCAGTTCTGTCACACAACGTCTCAAGTTGAGGGACCATGCAATTGGCATTCTGACTGCACAAAGTGTCCAACAGAGCTGCTGCCAGAGAATGTAATGTTCATTTCTCTACCATATGCTGCCTCCAATGTCATTTGGCAGTATGTCTAACTGGCCTCACAACCACAGACCACGAGTAACCACGTCAGCCCAGGACTTCCACATCTGGCTTCTGCACCTGTAGGATCGTCTTATGGACGAGGGGTTTCTGAGGAGTATTTCTGTCTGTAATAAAGCCATTTTGTGGGGAAAAACTCATTTTGATTGGCTGGGCCTGGCTTCCTAGTGGGTGGGCCTATGCTCTCCCAGCCCCATCCATGGCTGTGCCCCTGCCCAGTCATGTGAAATCCATCCAAAATCTTAGAAATTGTTGCATGTTGCGTTTATATTTTTGTTCAGTATAATTAGTGATCATAACTCATCAATCAAGTACAAGGGAGGAGCGAAAACCCGCAGACAGTCGGCCCTCCGTGTAATGAGTTTGACACATGCTCTAAAGGCTTCCATAGTCTCTCTGTTCTAACATAAGCAACATGTTACATCTTGGTTACCAAGTAATAAGCTGATTCCTAATAGGAGCAGCAGGATGGCTAGTTAGCTTGCCAGGGTCATATTCACTAGACAAATGGAAGAAAGCAGACTGAAAAAGGGACGGACAAGGACTACAAGACCTTGTCCAATGAGAAACACTTGTTTTAGTTTTCCATTGCAAAACGTCTATCCAGAGATATTTGATCGGGTTCAAGTCCGGGCTCTGGCTGGGCACCGCAAGGACATTCAGAGACTTGTCCCAAAGCCACTCCTGCGTTGTCTGGCTGTGTGCTTAGGGTCATTGTCCCGGTGGAAGGAAAACCTTTGCCCCAGTCTGAGGTCCTGAGCGCTCTGGAGCAGGTTTTCATCAAGGATCTCTCTGTACTTTGCTTTGTTCATCTTTCACTCGATCCCGACTAGCCTCCCAGTCCCTGCCGCTGAAATACATCCCCACAGCATGATGCTGCCACCACTATGCTTCACCGTAGGGATGGTGCCAGGTTTCCTCCATATATTCAGGCCAAAGAGTTCAATCTTGGTTTCATCAGACCAGAGAATCATGGTCTGAGTCCTTTAGGTGCCTTTAAGGTAAACTCCATGCGGGCAGTCATGTGCCTTTTACTGAGGAGTGGCTTCCATCTGACCAAAGGAAGGCATGATTGATGGAGTGCTGCAGAGATGGGAAAACTTTCCAGAAGGTCAACCATCTCCACAGAGGACCTCTGGAGCGCTGTCAAAATGACCATTGGGTACTTGGTCACCTTCCTGACCAAGGCCCTTCTCCCCCAATTGCTCAGTTTGGCCGGGCGGCCAGCTCTAGGAAGAGTCTTGGTAGTTCAAACTTCTTCCATTTAAGAATAAATGGAGGCCACCGTCTTCTTGGGGACCTTCAATGCTGCATGTATTTTTTGGTACCCTTACCCAGAACTGTGCATCGAAACAATCCTGTCTCGGAGCTCTAAGGACAATTCCATCAACTTTATGGCTTGGTTTTTGCTCTGACATGCACTGTCAACCGTGGGACCTTATATAGACTGGTGTGTGCCTTTCCAAAACATGCCCAAAAATGTAATTTATCACAGGTGGACTCCAATCAAGTTGTAGAAGCATCTCAAGGATGATCAATGGAAACAGGATGCACCTGAGCTCAATTTCGAGTCTCATAGCAAAGGGTCTGAATACTTATGTACAGTGGGGAGAACAAGTATTTGATAACCTGCAAAATCGGCAGTGTTTCCTACTTACAAAGCATGTAGAGGTCTGTGATTTTTATCATAGGTACACTTCAACTGTGAGAGACGGAATCTCAAACAAAAATCCAGAAAATCACATTGTATGATTTTTAAGTAATTAATTTGCATGACATAAGTATTTGATCACCTACCAACCAGTAAGAATTCCGGCTTTCACAGACCTGTTAGTTTTTCTTTAAGAATCCCTCCTGTTCTCTACTCATTACCTGTATTAACTGCACCTGTTTGAACTTGTTACCTGTATAAAAGACACCTGTCCACACACTCAATCAAACAGACTCCAAACTCTCCACAATGGCCAAGACCAGAGAGCTGTGTAAGTACATCAGGGATAAAATTGTAGACCTGCACAAGGCTGAGATGGGCTACAGGACAATAGGCAAGCAGCTTGGTGAGAAGGCAACAACTGTTGGCGCAATTATTCGAACATGGAAGAAGTTCAAGATGACGGTCAATCACCCTCGGTCTGGGGCTCCATGCAAGATCTCACCTCATGGGGCATCAATAATCATGAGGAAGGTGGGGGATCAGCCCAGAACTACATGACAGGACCTGGTCAATGACCTGAAGAGAGCTGGGACCACAGTCTCAAAGAAAACCATTAGTAACACACTACACCGTCATGGATTAAAATCCTGCAGCGCACGCAAGGTCCCCCTCCTCAAGCCAGCGCATGTCCAGGCCCGTCTGAAGTTTGCCAATGACCATCTGGATGATCCAGAGGAGGAATGGGAGAAGGTCATGTGGTCTGACAAGACAAAAATACAGCTTTTTGGACTAAACTCCACTCGTAGTGTTTGGAGGAAGAAGTAGGATGAGTACAACCCCAAGAACACCATCCCAACCGTGAAGCATGGAGGTGGAAACATCATTTTTTGGGGATGCTTTTCTGCAAAGGGGACAGGACAACTGCACCGTATTGAGGGGAGGATGGATGGGGCCATGTATCGCGAGATCTTGGCCAACAACCTCCTTCCCTCAGTAAGAGCATTGAAGATGGGTCGTGGCTGGGTCTTCCAGCATGACAACGACCCGAAACACACAGCGAGTGCAACTAGGGAGAGGCTCCGTAAGAAGCATCTCAAGGTCCTGGAGTGGCCTAGCCAGTCTCCAGACCTGAACCCAATAGAAAATATTTGGAGGGAGCTGAAAGTCTGTATTGCCCAGCGACAGCCCTGAAACCTGAAGGATCTGGAGAAGGTCTGTATGGAGGAGTGGGCCAAAATCCCTGCTGCAGTGTGTGCAAACCTGGTCAAGAACTACAGGAAATGTATGATCTCTGTAATTGCAAACAAAGGTTTATGGACCAAATATTAAGTTCTGCTTTTCTGATGTATCAAATACTTATGTCATGCAATAAAATGCTAATTCATTACTTAAAAATCAAAACAATTACAGACCTCTACAAGCTTTGTAAGTTGGAAAACCTGTAAAATCAGCAGTGTATCAAATACTTGTTCTCCCCACTGTAAATAAGGCATTCTGGGTTTTTTCAAACATTTCTAAAAACCTGTTTTTGCTTTGTCATTATGGGGTATTGTGTGTAGATTGATGAAGACATTTATTTAATACATTTTAGAATAAGGCTATAATATAACAAGATGTGGAAAAAGGGTTGGGTTCTGAATACTTTCTGAATGCACTGTATTTGGCTTTTACCTTAGCCATAAGAACATAAGAAACCTTCTGAAGCCAACCTCAACCTCTAAGGGAAGTGAAAAATATATTATACTGAATTATTAACACGTCTTGCAGGCAAAACTGATTTAGCACCTTCCCCCATGCTTAATATACAACCACCGGACTGAACAGTGACACAAAAAACAAGGAAATGAAAGTGAATCTTTGAGTCACAGGCCATGTCCCAAATGTCACCCTGTTCCCTATATAGTGAACTAGTTTTGACCAGGGCCCTATGAGCTCTTGTCAAAAGTAGTGCACTAAATAGGGAATAGGGTGCCATTTGGGACGTGTCCACAGGCTTATGCCTGATACAGGGAAAGGAAGTGATCATGAGGAAAACGTTTATTACAAGAGCATCCCTTTCTCGATATGAAAAGTATGTTGCATGTTGAAAACTCTCAAAAAGGCCAAAAAGCACCTACTCCCACAGAACCACGAGCCAGTCTTTTCAATTAACAATATTGTTATGAATAATTATGGACCTGAACATTGATCCAGGGCAAAGGCTATTATAGATCAGGGGAATCTGGGGCTGTATGTATCAAGCATCTCAGAGTAGGAGTGCTGATCTAGGAACAGATCTCCATAGTCCATTTAACCTTATTAACTGTGATTAGTAATACGCAAAACAGATCCTACATCAGCACCGCTACTATGAGACGATTTACGAGTATGGGCTTAAAGGCATCTAATCTGATCACTAGTTATCCTGACCTTAAACTCGTCTTTCTGCACCAGGACGATCATCTCAAACGTTGAACCCAGTGTGAAAGCGTTCTTATACAGGATCTCCTCCTTGCCCCAGGTCTCTCTCTCCAGTGTGTTGCACACGATGCAGGGAGATCTCTTAAAGCGAGGGTTGAAATGGAAGGCTATGTCCGCTCTGGGCTTTGTGCTGTTCCCACGGGTGAAGTCCACCTGAAACCTGGACACTCGCACACAGTTGTAATTTGCTATAAGCGACTTCATCAACTTCCATAAAATGTTCTTTCATATGACTGCATGTCTAGAGACACGTGGCGGTAATGTGATGTCATTCTTGAGATGTGTGTGTAGTGTATCCATAATCAACCCCATACCTCTCACAATCACTGGGAACAGTGCCTTGAATGAGCACCATCTCCCCCGGCTGTAAACCTCCCAGGATTGTCCCAGCAAAGGGAATGGTCTGTGAGTAGAGTAGAATGTGTTTATTGATAGCAAAACTATAGCAAGATAGCAAGACTAGGTTGTTGTTTGAATGCATGAAATGAGAATTTATGTTAAACTGAAACACTCATAATAGATATATTCTACAAAACTAAAGTGAAAGTATGACCTGATGCGGCATTCAAGACAACATGGAAATCTTGAACCTCCGAGTTAAAATGTGCTTGCAAGTTTTGCATAGAGCTTCCTACTGGTTGAAACGGACACTTTCCAAGTGGGAAACACTGAGCTTATTTCCCAGTTGTCATGAACGCGGCATGAGATCCCATGAACTATTTCCTGCTGTCAAAAACATTGCACGCACGCGCCTGACCTATAGACACTTCAGAAAGGTTCAGTACTTGTGGGACTGTTCGTGTACCAAACGTCATCAAACCATGTTTTCCAGCTTCATATCAACCTGATAAATGATGAGACAACGCTTGTATAACTGACGTTAGCTGATAACTAGCTAACTGACCGAGCTGAATTCAATATTATCTCGCTTTAGTTGATGTATGAGCAAGTGCAAGTATGAATCACAATTAAAAAATATATATTTTCAAAGCATCTCACCGGATTCAGAACAGTTTGTTTCGGGTTCGTGATCGACATAGTTGAGTGATTCAGCAGAAAGCGTTCAAATGGGCCCAAGATTGCCAACGTCCCGAGCTTTTCATTAACCGTCCGGTTACTTCCTCATACGATGTAAAAAACAAACGGCTTTCAGCCAATGACATTCAAAGCCCCGCCTTCGCTGTGACAGCTGGGGTCGAGGCACGGTTTTCAGATTGCGCTTTATTACATTTTCTTTCTTGCAACGATTTCTTTGTGGGTGGGTGGGGGCTTGGTCCAAAACGACGCGCGCAAAAGCATGGGGCAAAACATGAGGTTGGCTAAGATTGACATGTAAACTATATCTTCTTCCGATGTTTATTGTAAACAAATACGTTTGAACAATGACCACGTCTCAAATACATCGTTAGCCAGTGAATGTGAGACATATTAGCATTGACATTAAAGCAATCAAAACAAGACCTAATTAATAAGAATAACTAAACTGAAACGAGCCATTTACGATTACGCACCTGGAAATGTGCCATTCTTGCTAGCAATCTGGCCATCCAAAATCAAAACAGGCGGACTTCTGACAAATCGAAGCGCTCAGCTTTCTTGGGAGTTTTCAGCCAACCCATCCATTGTACGATTTGTTTAAAATAGTTGAACTGTTTAGTAGCCTGCTCATACTGCTCAACTTTCTGGCTCAAATTTGGTGATATGCCAGTGTTCCTTGCCACTCATTTTGTCACTTTATGAAACGCCAGCGGTGGATAAAGTACTTGTCATATTTGAGTACTCCTAGGTCTACTTTTCTATTAAGTAGACCTTAATAGAAAATTACTCCGTTAAGTGTCAGCCAGAAAAATACTCAGCGTTTTAAATGCACAGTACAGTGATGGATAAAGTACTCAAATGCCAGAGTAATAGTAAAAAAGGATACGCTATACCTAAAATGTCAAACCAGATGGCACAATTGTTTTGGAACAGCAGTGTAGAGTACTTTAAAGTATTTTACTAAAGTACTACAAGTTAAGCTTTGGGGTATCTAATTTACCTTTACTCCATACGTTTTCCCTGACACCCAGAAGTTAACTTTTGAATGCACAGCAGGATAGAATGGTCCACTCACACGCAACACCCCTGGTCATCCCAGGCCTCTGATCTGACACGCAAACACATGCTCTAGTCTTATGAGTGTGCTCCTGGCATCCATTTTTTTGCCAACTGGTTTGCTTAAGGAATTTGAAATGTATTTTTGCAATTATATTTAATGTACTGCAGTATCAACAATATGATTTCTCTAGTATTTTACTGGGTCACTTTCACTAGTCACTTTCTATAAGGTATCTTTACTTTTACTCAAGTATGACAATATAGTCCATTCCCCCCACAACTGTCCAGGGTTACTCAAATATCAATTCAAAATGCAGTTGTTTAGTGAGTCCGCCAGATCAGAGGCAATAATGATTACAAAACATTCTATTGGTGTGGAATGGGACCACATTGCTGTCCTGCCCTGAGCATTTGAAACCTTTTTTTTGAGTCCGGGAAAATTATTAAGTAGTATTGTCTTTAGGAATTCAGTGGAGTAAGTTATTTAAGTACAGATACACCACTGAAACGATATCAGCAACTCCAAATAACACATGTAATTACAGCAGTCAGCTGAATAACTTTAATTCCAAGAGTTGACTTCAGTATTACCATCTGTAAACTTAAGTAAGCACTAGGCTAAAATTATTATAAAAATAGCCGCTGCATGTTGAATTTGTACATTTATTACAAAATAGAAACCTAGATAAAAACAATTAAAAATGCTACTATACAAATACATCATAAAACCAGACACTGTAGAGATGTGGGATGTGAATGGTGATGTGAATGGTAATGTGCATGGTAATGTCTGTGGACCCAGCAATTAAGACTTAGTCTGCCTCCCAAAACCAGGACCCATGGGAGCTCTGGTCAAAAGCTATGCAATAATATATAGTGAGCCATTTGAGAACCATTCTTAAGAATGGATGAGGAGCTACAATGAGGTGGTCCAGTAACATGTAGCTAGGCCCATGTCCTCTTCAAGTGTTGAAAGTGTCAATGTCTCAAGAGCTTAGCAGAGCTTTAGAAGTCAGCATCCAGCCGGAAGGCGTTGTCTGTGGTGCCAGACATCACACCCATCCTCTGGTACTCCCCAACCCGCTTCTCAAAGAAGTTAGTCTTGCCCTCCAGTGAAATGTTCTCCATGAAGTCAAATGGATTCTCCACTCTGTAGATCTAAAATGGAAGAGTTAGTGGAAAGTCTGTTAAATGCTTCTTTTTGAGGCAAATCCAAATTAAATACTGTACATTGCCATATAGCAAAGTTTTTCCAGACTTACAGTAGTGAGCTTCTACATTTTACATGTCCATGCTTTTACTATAGCTTTACAGGCATGACTCAGTCAGGCGTCTGTATCGTGTTGGCACCAAGTCAGCAGACCACATGCCCACTGAGCTGAGAACACCAACACTCAGCTCCCATTATCAGCTGAGGTACGTACCCCTGCGCTTTTCATCATTGCTAGCCCATTTCAGAATGAATTTCTAAACAAAGTGCATGGACCCATGGAAATAGTTAGAACTCAAAACATAGGGTTTTATTGGATTGAAACTCATCATGTCAAAGGACACATTTGTTTCAAGGGACAAGATTATCAATTGCTTGTATGAAATAAGACTCCTGCTCCACTCATGCATCAGGCAATTTACATTTACAGTGGGGGAATCTAAGTGTGAAGTGAAAAACAAATTTAGCTAGTTGTGCAAGACCTTTTATAGATGAAAACTACCCTAATTTTAAGGGTGTATGCTTTTCAGCAGATTCAAAGGGAATGAGGCAGATCTCAAAACTCTTCTGTGAATGACTCCGGTAGAATACTTGTTTCCTCAGCAGGAGGAGAGGACACTCCTCCATTCGCATACGGTCTACTCCAATTGTCTAATAACATTTTTATTTATTTTACCTTTGTTTAACTAGGCAAGTCAGTAACGAACACATTCTTATTTTCAATGACAGCCTAGGAACAGTGGGTTAACTGCCTTGTTCAGGGGCAGAACGACAGATTTTTTTAACTTCAGTTTGGGGATTTGATCTAACAATCTTTCGGTTACTAGCCCAACGCTCTAACCACTAGTCTACCCTTCCACCCCATACATACCCTTGTGAAACTGACCATCCTACCAATCCTCGACTTCGGCGATGTCATTTACAAAATAGCCTCCAATACCCTACTAAACAAATTGGATGCAGTCTATCACAGTGCAATCCGTTTTGTCACCAAAGCCCCATATACTACCCACCATTGCGACCTGTACGCTCTTGTTGGCTGGCCCTCGCTTCATACTCGTCGCCAAACCCACTGGCTCCACGTCATCTACAAGACCCTGCTAGGTAAAGTCCCCACTTATCTCAGCTCGCTGGTCACCATAGCATCTCCCACCTGTAGCACACGCTCCAGAAGGTATATCTCTCGTCACCCCCAAAACCAATTCTTTCTTTGGCCGCCTCTCCTTCCAGTTCTCTGCTGCCAATGACTGGAACGGACTACAAAAATCTCTAAAACTGGAAACACTTCTCACTCACCAGCTTTAAGCACCAACTGTCAGAGCAGCTCAGATTACTGCAACTGTACATAGCCCACCTATAATTTAGGCCAAACAACTACCTCTTTTCCTACTGTATTTATTTTAGCTCCTTTGCACCCCATTATTTTTTATTTCTACTTTGCACATTCTTCCACTGCAAATCTACTATTCCAGTGTTTAACTTGCTATATTGTATTTACTTTGCCACCATGGCCTTTACCTCCCTTATCTCACCTCATTTTCTCACATCATATATAGACGTGTTTATACTGTATGTTTGTTTTACTCCATGTGTAACTGTCGCTGTATGTGTCGAACTGCTTTGCTTTATCTTGGCCAGGTCGCAATTGTAAATGAGAATTTGTTTTCAACTTGCCTACCTGGTTAAATAAAGGTGACATAAAATAAATAAAAAAATACATAGGGATTAAGGTACCATGAGGGGACAAAGCCATGAACCATAATCTCACCTTGTCAAAGCCCAGTTCCAGCATCAGCCTGTCAGCGACAAACTCAATGTACTGAGTCATCAAGTCACAGTTCATACCAATCAGCTTTACAGGCAGGGCTTTTGTCAGGAACTCCTGAAATTAACAATCAGACCATAAAATAATTGTAAGTAGGGTAAAAAAAGCTAATGTCCCAAATGGCACCTTAGTGCACGACTTTACAAGGGCTTATAGACTTGGTAACAGTAGTGCAGTTTAGGTCAAAATGTGCCATTTGGGCCTCAGCCCAGGAGGTTTAAAGGCCAAGTGCAGTCAAATGAGATTTTCCTGTGTTTAACACACAGAGTTTGGAATAACTGAAAACAATGCCCTTTTAATGTAGTCATTTTAAAAGAATTTAATGTTAGCCTGTTTTGGTGGAATTGAGTTTTGGCCAGCCCAGTGATGTCACCAGGCAGTAAATTAGTTAGAACAATAATACTACCAAACCTCTGCCAACAGCAAGTTGTCCCCCCCAGACCATTCCCAGCAAATGTTCTGCTTTAAAAATAGCTGTTTGCTTAGAAGCCATGCATTTCTGAGAATTTGTATTGAAAATCACAGTAAGATAATTAATTCTTACCCAGAAATGATAGAAAAACTGCATTAGACTTTCAATCAGGGAAACATGTCCTTCACTTTTAATCAACATACCTGCTCAATCTCCACTGCATTCCTGATCAGATTAGTGACAGTTTCCTTTGAGGGCTTATTCACCAGGTGCTTGAACATGAGGCAGGCGAAGTCACAGTGCAAGCCCTGGATTCATATGGAACTAGTTAGTAAGATCATGTCAACTAGTCATGAAGAGCGTTGCTTTTTCAGTGAAACAAGCACGTGAAAGGTATCCAACATCATGCAGTTTGGTAACCAAATAGTTGTAATGATTTAATTTCAATTAGGTTAGCATTCTGGGATCATAGGTAAATAGAAACACCCACCTCGTCTCTGCTGATGAGCTCGTTGGAGAAGGTTAGGCCAGGCATGAGCCCCCTCTTCTTTAGCCAGAAAATGGCAGCAAAGGAGCCAGAAAAAAAGATCCCCTCAACAGCTGCAAAGGCAACCACACGCTCACCTGGAATACAAACATAGCTCATTACCAACTGACCGACCAATCATGTGCAGGTTAGGAAAAAAGCTATGTACATACCAAATTTAGCACTTTTGTTGCCGATCCAGTTCAGGGCCCAATCCGCTTTCCTCTTCACACAAGGGAGGGTTTCAATGGCATTGAAGAGGTAGTCCCTGTAAGACAAAGTATATTAGGCAACATTGTCACAAAGTAGAAAGCTGAACTATAAAATGCCTTAGACTTAAACTGCCATTTTCTGGTTGCTAAGAACACTAAGTTCTACTAATTTCAGTTTATGTGACAAAACATGCAACGTATAGTTTTGTACATTCAAACTATTCAGTTTGAAGCTGTGTACAAAACTGAAAATAAGATTAAAATTGTGACAGAAGCATAGAAAGTGCAAATATAACATGGCAACTGGTCAAGTAACTGAATTAAGGGCATTGGTGGTGTTTATTTTATCATCATAAGGCACAGTCATGCATCTATATCATGTTGGGAGCCCACCCAGTCAGCAGACAACATGCCCACTGAGCTAAGAACTAGCAGCTACACTCAGCTCCCATTAAAAACTGAGGTACATAAACCAGTGCTTCTTACCACTGCCAGAAAATACAGAACTTCCCTGCACTACCAACTAAGAGCTTGACTGACAGTCTGACCTCTCTTTGGGGTCTTTGATGTAGGTGTCAATGAGCAGGCTGTACATCTCAGAGTGGATGTTCTCCATGGCGATCTGGAAACCATAGAAGCATCTTGCTTCTGTCACCTGGACTTCCTGTGTAAAGCGCTCCACCTAGTAGAGAAACAGGAGTCTCCCATTAGATCAGTGATTTCTTGAGTGTAGATAGCTATATATCGACTGTTGTATTGTACACACATGCAATTTACCAGGTTCTCGTTGACAATGCCATCACTAGCAGCGAAGAACGCCAGTATGTGAGAGATGAAGTATCTCTCCTCTTCCTTCAGAGACTCCCAGTGTTGTGTATCTTTGGACAGATCAACCTGGAAAACAAAATTAACTAAAATCTCATGAACCAGCTCACATCATTTACTTATGCCAACACCACTAATGATGCAGCAACTTGGACATACCTCCTCTGCAGTCCAGAAAGAAGCTTCTGCCTTCTTATACATCTGCCAGATGTCATGATACTTGATAGGGAAAATGACAAACCGGCGTGGATTTTCCTTCAGGAGTGGCTCTTCTTCAGCATTGAATTTCTCGACATCTTTAGGCTAACAAGGTATAAAAAAAACATTCAAAAAATAATTTAATCTCATTACTGGTCAAATGTTGCAGAGGTAAAACAAACTTTCCTCAATGGTTAGAAAAACAGAATGTGCTTATAATTTAAGTGGAAATACATGCATGTAGTAAGACAAAAAGGCATACTAGTTTATGTACAATGTTAAGATTGTCCACAACCCAACGTTAGACGGTTGAGTTATGCTATGTAACATTAGTTAGCTTGTTAGCAGTAACTAGCTAGTGACCTACTCAAGACAAAGGCTTTTGTGACATAGCTGGAATGGAAGGCTACTGGCTAGCAACTGACGTTAGCCTTATGAAACACTTGTGTAGACAGCTTGTGTAACTAATACTAACCATTCAAACATATGCTTGACTTGAGTTCCTCGATTGCTAGCTTAGATTTGACATAGGCGACATCATGATTTGATGACTCGGCAGGTAGCTAGAATAGGCGACATTATTTGCGGCAAATGAACACCTCGGACACATTCTAGCTAATTACCATGTTAACGTTAATTACGCATGTCGATGAGCTACAAAAATGAGAACTGCATAAACTGACAACTTCAAGCAAAAGTAGCCATTGTTCACGCACCTCAGAATCTGCAAAGATTTTGCGCGCGGTTTTCGAGGCCAGAATCCGGGTCATGTTCAGGCTGGGAGGCTGCATTGGGAGGAATGACACGTTACATTTGACAAATTAGATAACTGGCTTCCTTTAATTTACATTCAATTGATTAATGTGCTGGACAGAAAGTAAGACGTGACACGTTAAAGTTGCCTAGTTAGGTTACGGCTAGTAACGACCTTTAGCTAACCAAGCTGAGGCGAGTTTGCCTAACCACCTTTTAAATAAAACCAAAGACATCAAAAAATAGCTAGGTAAAATAAAGAGTTCACGTCGACTTCAAACTTACTGTGTTTTCCTTGTCAACGAGTGAAATGTTGTCCATTTGAGTGCTGATAGCGTTTTCATCTTTCTTGACGAGTGGTGAACGAGTTGCAAACATTTTTAAAGACACACGAGTTACACAACAAACAATTTGAGGATAAGTTAAACGTTAGTAAAATTGCAACAAAAAATATATATATATTTACAACTATCAACAGCACAATTCCATTGCCTAGATCAACGCCACAATCAAATGCAAACGACTCGAGTTCCCCGTATTTATTGAATTTCTGGCGGTCGATTCCAAGCAGTCAATAGAGTCAAAGCTTTTGTTGGTATTTAAATTTCTAAGAGGGTGCAGCCAATCAGATTGCACTTTTCTCCCGCGTCATTTTAAAGATTGCGGTAAAACTGCTGATACTGTTACAAAACCAAGAAAGGAAAAAGTTCAAATGTCAGGAAAGGCGCGCTAAACTGAGCTATGCCAGTAATCATGGTAGCATCCACATTAATGTAATACTGTTTAGAAATATTATATTCTTATTTACAATAAACCTGACTCCAAAATGGCACAATACACTATTTACCATTCATTTCCATTGTGCACAAAATAATCTGAAACACAAAACAAACAGCAAATGCATCCAGTTTGTAGAGTCACAAGCTTGATGTAATCATTGCTGCTAGGAATTGGTGACAAAATACTGTACAATAGTGAATTTGTCCCAACACTTTTGGTCCCCTAAAACAGGGTTTCCCAAACTCGGTCCTGTACAAAATGGGCTATAATTTCTCAACGGTTCACCCGATATTGATGTGGATTGAAATACCCTCAAATGAACGTTTATAGTCTCCACTTTAACCTCATAGTCATTGTATCCTTTCAAATCCAAAGGCCTTGAGTACAGAGCCAAAACAACAAAACATTTCACTATCCCTATATTTATGGAGCTCACTGTATGTCTCGGAAAACGTACCTCAATCCAGGGATGAGAACTGCGTTGTACTCTGAACTGTCCCATTTTCCTATCTGTTACACGGAGAAGATTGAAATTAGTTTGTCCTTTCATTCACAAAGGGGGATAACCGAGGTTATATAGCGGTTTAGAATGCGTTTGCATAATCATTTCAGTCTTTGTTTTTTTCTATGAGGTAAACACATACACACCCGGGGGAAAAAAATGTTCAACAGCACCATTTTGTTAGAAATAAATGTTATCACGATCAAAGTCGAACTGCATATATGTATTTCAATAAAGTAAACAGTGGTAAGACAAATAATACGTCTTTATCTTAGTTTTCAGAGCAACTTTACCTCCCAATCAATAGATGGAGATTAGTTTAATTCCAACAGGACTTTGGCCAACTTCACTATCTTGACAATATTTTGTCTACTTTTTACTCTTTGGCGTCCAGCAGCAGCTGACAAAACAAACGAGCAGTGTCAAAATAGGTACATGAATATGAGTTAAATGAAACCAAAATAAATGTGAACAACTGTTTCAATGGAACGTTTTCATATTTATTTGGTTTCATCCAGGTCTAATTATTTATTTCCAACTGTCATCGTGTTTGAGGACTACGGAAAAGATTGGTAAAGGCACGATTGGTAAAGGCATGCCAATCTTGCATTTTGATTTTCGTTTTTTTTTGGGGGGGGGGTGCTTTGTGCTTAAAATATCAGCAAAGTATCTGCAACTTGGGAACGTTGTATTTTGTCTGCCATGTACTGTAAACAAACATCTCCCTGTTAAAAGCTATTTATTTGTCGACTAATTCAAATGTAGGTTTGCTAAACACGCCAGCTGGCTACGTCAACAGAATTGATTACATCAGTAGGCAGGAAGATAAACACAACTTGTGTGCAGGTTTAGCCTATTCTATAATGACCACTTAATCAAAGTTGCAAGCAAGTAAGATAACTAGTGTTACGAAATAGCTATAACATGAACTCAGCAAAAAAAGCAATGTCCCTTTTTCAGGACCCTGTCTTTCAAAGATAATTTGTAAAAATCAAAATATCTTCACAGATCTTCTTTGTAAAGGGTTTAAACACTGTTTCCCATGCTTATTCAATGAACCGTAAACAATTAATGAACATGCACCTGTGGAATGGTAGTTAAGACACTAACAGTTTCCAGGGGGTAGGCAATTAAGGTCACAGTTATTAAAACTTAGGACACTAAAGAGGCCTTTCTACTGACTCTGAAAAACACAAAAAGAAAGATGCCCAGGGTCCCTGCTGATCTGTGTGAATGTACCTTAGGCATGCTGCAAGGAGGCATGAGGACTGCAGATGTGGCCAGGGCAATAAATTGCAATGTCCGTACTGTTGTGAGGACTGTCCGCAATAGGCTGAGAGAGGCTGGACTGAGGGCTTGTAGGCCTGTTGTAAGGCAGGTCTTCACCAAACATCACTGGCAACAACGTCGCCTATGGGCACAAACCCACCGTCGTTGGACCAGACAGGACTGGCAAAAAGTGCTCTTCACTGACGAGTCGCGGTTTTGTCTCACCAGGGGTGATGGTCGGATTCACGTTTATCATTGAAGGAATGTGCGTTACACTGAGGCCTGTACTCTGGAGCGGATCGATTTGGAGGTGGAGGGTCTGTCATGGTTTGGGGCGGTGTGTCACAGCATCATTGGACAAGGCTTGTTGTCATTGCAGGCAATCTCAACGCTGTGCGTTACAGGGAAGACATCCTCCCTCATGCGGTACCCTTCCTGCAGGCTCATACTGACATGACCCTCCAGCATGACAATGCCACACGCCATACTGCTCGTTCTGTGTGTAATTTCCTGCAAGCCAGGAATGTCAGTGTTCTGCCATGGCCAGCGAAGAGCCCGGATCTCAAACACGCCTGGGACCTGTTTGATCGGAGGGTGAGGGCTAGGGCCATTCCCGCCGGAAATGTCCGGGAACTTGCAGGTGCCTTAAAGGAAGAGTGGGTAACATCTCACAGCAAGAACTGGCAAATCTGGTTCAGTCCACGAGGAGATGCATTGCAGTACTTAATGCAGCTGGTGTCCACACCAGATACTGACTGTTACTTTTGATTTTGAACACCCCTTTGTTCAGGGACACACTATTCCATTTCTGTTGGTCACATGTCTGTGGAACTTGTTCAGTTTATGTCTCAGTTGATGAATCTTGTTATGATCATACAAATATTTACACATGATAAGTTTGCTAAAAATAAACGCAGTTGACAGTGAGAGGACGTTTCGTTTTTTTGCTGAGTTTACATATGGAGGAGCGATGTCAGAGCGGAACGGACTAAGATACAGTAGAATAGTATAGAAAAACAGTATATACGCATGAGATGAGTAATGCTAGATATGTCAACATTAAGTGACAAAGAGACTGTAGAATAGTATAGAATACAGTATATACATATGAGATGAGTAATGCCAGATATGTAAACCTTATTAAAGTAACTAGTGTTCCATTCCTTAAAGTGGCCAGTGATTCCTAGTCTGCCTATAGGCAGCAGCCTCTAATGTGCTGGTGATGGCTGTTTAACACTCTGATGGCCTTGAGATAGAAGCTGTTTTTCATTCTCTCGGTCCCAGCTTTGATGCACCTGTTACTGACCCTCGCCTTCTGGATGATAGCCGGGTGAACAGGCAGTGGCTAGGGTGGTTGTCCTTGATGATTTTTTTGGGGCCTTACTGTGACATCGGGTGCTGTAGGTGTCCTGGAGGGCGAATAGTTTGCCCCCAGTAATACCTTGGGCAGACCGCACCACCCTCTGGAGAGCCTTGCGGTTGCAGAAGGTTGCAGTTGCCGTACCAGGCGGTTAGACAGCCTGACAGGATGCTTTCAATTGTGCATCTGTAAAAAAATTGTGAGGGTTTTAGGTGACAAGTTAAACTTCTTTACCCTCCTGAGGTTGAAGAGACTCTGTTGCGCCTTCTTCACCATTTCTGTGTATGGGTGGTCCATTTCAGATTGTCAGTGATGTGTACACAAAGGAACTTGAAGCTTTCCACCTTCTCCCCTGTGGTCCCGTCAGTGTAGATAAGGGGGGTGCACCCTCTGCTGTTTCTTGAAGTCGACGATCATCTCCTTTGTTTTGTTGACGTTGTGTGAGAGGTTATTTTCCAGGCACCACACTCCCAGAGCCCTCACCTCTTCCCTGTAGGCTGTCTTGTCATCATTGGTAATCAAGCCTACTACTGTTGTCGTCTGCAAACTTGATGATTGAGTTGGCCCCGCCGTTATGGGTGAACAGGGAGTACAGGACACCAGGTGTCGCAAGATAGCTGACTAGTGGTGGCTTTTCAGCAGCCTGATGGTCTGGGAGTAGAAGATATTGGCCAGTCTGTTAGTTTTTGCCATGAGGCCATAACTGCCCGTGTCTGAGTGATGGAAGCGGGGAGGCTGCCTTCCTGCGACACCTGATGTTGTAGGTGTCCTGGAGGGCAGGCAGTGCGCACCCAATTGTGTGTTTGGCTGAGCGTACCACCCTCTGTAGCGCCTTGCAGTCAGTGGCGGAGGAGTTGCCGTATCAGGCTGTGATGCTGCCCGACAGTATGCTCTAGATGGTGCTCCTGTAGAACACTGTGGGTCCTCCGGGACAAGCCGAATTTCTTCACCCTCATGAGTTTGAAGAGTTGCTGTGGTGCCTTTTTCACCATGGTGTCCGTGTGGTTTGAATATTACAACTCCTTGGAGATGTGTACGCCAAGGGAACTTGACGTTTTTGAGCGTCTCCACCGTGGCCTGGTTGATGAGGATGCCCAACCTGGTGTGTCGTGTGTCCATAAAGTTAAGAACTGGAAACCTGACAAGGCTTTACTTTATTCACACACGTTGTGAAGTATTTATTTCCACTGAGTGGTGCTGTTGGCCTATATTTTAGTGGGAGCGCTTTCAGGGACCTTTCAATATTTTGCTTATGTGAATGTCGGTCAGTAAGGCAAATGGGCGGGTACTGTGTTAGCCAGTTAAAATCCTCTGATCATATTCCAGCTGAATGGACATTTTCCAATTGGTCACACCCCCTTAGCACTCTAAAATACTGCAATGTGATTTGAGGAATGTTGTTACTGGGTGGTGGGATGAGACTGGTATTCGAAATCAAAGGGGATCGAGTGCAATTGTGTAACAGAATACGTAATATTGTCGCCAACACTGCTGAGAATGAGAAATAGCAAGATTGGGTGTTTCATCATCATGTTATTGAGAAAATATAGAGACCAAGTTTACTAGTGTATTTTATTTTGTATTTTATTATGGGGAAAAACAATGGGACTCATAATAATTACAATTGGCTACATTGAAAGCTAGTAAAACTACACATTGGGACATGGCATATCTATAGAATTCATTCATAAATGGATTACTCATATTATTAGTAGGGTGAGGCTTTATAAAGTATTTATTAAGTCATAATATACTGTATCTGTAATTCAAAAAAACATTCAAGCTATCAAACAGCACTTTTTAAGACAAATGTTTATTAAATAATATGCAAAGCAAGAAAGTAGGTAGTATCACAGTGAGGTATAATGTCCACTGACACATTTTAAAATATCAATAACATATATTCAATAAATGCAGATTGGAATACATGTAACATTCATATACAGATATTAATATATACATATTTATAATCACAGAGACAAATAGTAACAGAAAAGCACAATGCAAAGGCTTTGGCAAAAAGAGTGCATACATTTTGCTAAACATTACATACTGTATACATATTACAGATCGAAAGTACAAAACAAGCATAATAAAAAAATCCAGTGCAAGGTCAGTTTGTCTCCGTCCATGAATGAGTAGCAGCCTATAGTTTTTGTTTCATTTAAACCCCTGGTCTTGTGTGGTTGGTGGTGGTATATTGTCCTGAGATGACCGTACGGCCTGAGACCCAGCTAATTAGGGGAAGGGACCAGCACACTGAGAGAAAGGCTGGAGTTACTCGACGGACCCTTAGATGCCGCCATCTTGTTGACTTCAGTCGGCCACGTGGCGGTCCTCTTGGTGGTCATGTGTCGGCGAGCATGCTTGGTCAAGTGGTCGCTGCGCATGAAGCGGCGATCGCACATGTTACACACAAACTTCTTCTCGCCGGTGTGTGTTCGCCGGTGGCGGGAGAGCTCGTCGGAGCGGGCAAACTTCTTGTCGCAGCCCTCCCAGTGGCAGCTGAATGGTTTCTCACCTGGACGGCATGGGACAAATGGAAACTATATCAGTAGAAGATAACCCCACTACCTATTCAACATGACCATCAATCAAATTGCCATTGGTTAGAATATCCAGTAAATTGTCTAACAAGTGTGGTGGGGAGGTAGTACCTACCAGTGTGAGTTCTGAGATGGGCCTTGAGGTGGGAACTTTTGAAGTAGGTCTTCTTACAGCCCAGGAAGTTACAGACGTAGTTCCGTCTGCGGGAGAAGTCAGCTTGTGTGGCATTACTACTCTGCCCTGAGGGCATGTAAACTGGAGCTGGGGCCAGGGGCAGGAGCTTGGTGTTCCCGAGGGTCATGACAGTCTGTTGGCATGATGAGGCCTGGGAAACAGGGGACTGGGGAACCACAAACATCACCGTCCCGCGAGTCACTGAGGAGCCCACCAGCTGCAGCGGCTGGGGGAAGGAGGATGGTGACTGGGCTAGTATTGGCTTGGGCCCCCCCTGTGTCTGCATCTGCACCGGACCCCGATGGACAAACGCAGAGATCATCCCTGTCCGCCCATTGATTGGAAACACCTGGCAGAGGACCTGGGAGCTTTGGATGGGGAGTGAGGACCGGGAGGTGGCTGTGGCTTGGGATGAGGAACCTTCAGTGGGAGGAGTGGAGGGGCCTGTGCTGCTGTCAGGTGAGGATGGACTAACGTCCTTCTCTACCTTAACACACGGACCAGTGCTGCAGCTTTGTGGTTCAGTCTGCATGGGAATGGTCTCGGCCAAAGAGGCTGCTGTAGGGTTTCTGTTGGAGGAGGTGTGTTGTATCCCTATGAGGGACTGAGGTGGAATGTTGATACTGTGCTGTGAGAGGGCCCTGTCAGCAGTGTGACGGATAACGCTGGTCACCATGGCTCTGCTGGCTAGCTCTTGAGCTCCAGAGCTCTCGAAGAGGGGGGCCGTGCCAAGTTGTTGGCCCAGGAGAGGGGCATTCCTGTGGGGCAGACCTGCACAGAGTCTTGGCCGGGTTAAGACTGGTCTGGGGCCTGAGCTGGAGCTGGCCAATGAGGTGGTGGTGGTGAGGACAGCTGTGGAGGTGGAGGTCTCGGCAAAGATGGGGCTCTGAGGGGGGGTCATGCACTGGAAAAAAGGAAGAGAAAGATGAATTAAAGCAGGAATCGCAGGTCGTCCGTGACCCTATGCTGCCCCACTTCTGGTGTAGTGTTTTCACTTTGAACGAAAACAAAGGGGTTGAGCCCTGGGCTGGCCTTCTAGGCTAAGTGTGTCTTTGCGCTAATACCGCCTACTCGAATGACCCTGCTGCCCCGGAGCCAGTGTTGCCAACTTAGTGACTTTGTCGTTACATTTTGCAACTTTTACTTGGAAATGTTTCTCATGGAAATTTCAGCTACTTTTCAGGCTGCCTTTGGAGTGTTTTGACACAGAGGGTTTCTATGGTTTTGATAGCATTTAGCGACATTCCCCACTCAATTCTGCTGAAACCGTGAGTGGGAGAAACTGTCTGTGCAACAGAAGTCACATCAATGGTGCATACACAGACAGAGAAGCACAAGGGGGGGGGGGGGGGGGGTGCGGCTGGAGAGGGGGTGAAACGCTACGTCAGGGACTGTAGCTGTGCCGCATCAATGCAAATTGGTGCTGGGATGTCATCGCAGCAATGTGATCTAGCGACTTCTAGCTTAATCAAGGAGCCAGTAGTGGATCACACTGAAAAATAGTTGGTATTTTTTGTTATGCTTTGTGATTCAATAGTTATTTTGTTGGTAATCTACCAAAATAGTTAGCTATGTTTGCCTATTGAGCACACTGCCTGCCTATATACAGCATTGATTTCCTACCTAGTGTGAACTACCCACCAGAAAGACTGAATACCCAGCGTGGTCAGACAAGTTAACAATGGCTCATCTGCATGACACATTGGTAGACTATGGGCCATAAAGTCATAGGATGGTCACATTAGCATTACACATGTTAAACTGGTTACAGCGCAACATCACATCCTTCGGAAAGTATTCAGATTCCTTGACATTTTGTTAGGTTACAGCCTAAATATTTTTTTCCCCTCATCAATCTACACACAATACCCCATAATGGCAAAGCAAAATCAGGTTTAGAACGTTTTGCTAATTTATTAAAAATAAAAAACTTAAATATGACATTTATATAAGTATTCAGACTCTTTACTCAGTACTTTGTCAGCGATTACAGCCTTGCGTATTCTTGGATATGCTGCTACAAGCTTGGCACACTTGTATTGGAGAGTTTCTCCCATTCTTCTCTGCAGATCCTCTCAAGCTCTGTCAGGTTGCTGCACAGCTACTTTCAGGTCTCTCCAGGGATGTTCGATCGGGTTCAAGTCCAGGCTCTGGCTGGGCCACTCAAGGACTTGTCCCGAAGCCACTCCTGCATTGTCTTGGCTGTGTGCTTAGGGTTGTTGTCCTGTTGGTAGATGAACCTTCGCCCCAGTCTGAGGTCCTGAGCGCGCTGGAGCAGGTTTTCATCAAGGATCTCTCTGTACTTTGTTCCGTTCATCTTTCCCTCGATCGTGACTAGTTTCACAGTCCCTGCCACTGAAAAACATCCCCACAGCATGATGCTGACACCACCATGCTTAACCGTAGGGATGGTGCCAGGTTTCCTCCAGACATGACGCTTGGCATTTAGGCCAACAAGTTCCATCTTGGTTTCATCAGACCAGATAATCATGGTCTGAGTCCTTTAGGTGCCTTTTGGCAAACACCAAGTGGGTTGTCATGTGCCTTTTATTGAGGAGTGGCTTCCATCTGGACACTCTACCATAAAGGCCTGATTGGTGGAGTGCTGCAGAGATGGCTGTCCTTCTGGAAGGTTCTCCCATCTCCACAGAGGAGCTCTATCAGAGTGACTATCGGGTTCTTGGTCACCTCCCTGACCAAGCAAGGCCCTTCTCCCCTGATTGCTCAGTTTGGCCAGGCGTTCAGCTCTAGGAAGAGTCTTGGTGGTTCCAAACTTCTTCCATTTAAGAATGTGTTCTTGGGTTCCTTCAAGGCTGCAGACATTTTTTGGTACTCTTCCCCAGATCTGTGCCTCGACACAATTGTGTCTCGGAGCTCTGATATGCACTGTCAACTGTGAGACCTTAAAGACAGGTGTGTGCCTTTCCAAATTATGTCCAATCAATTGAATTTACCACAGGTGGACTCTAATGAAGTTGTAGAAACATCTCAAGGATGATCAATGGAAACAACAGGATGCAACTGAGCTCAATTTCGAGTCTCAGATCAAAGGGTCTGAATACTTATGTTAAGGTATTTCTGTTTTTTGCTAAAATAAATCAACTGTTTTTGATTTGTCATTATGGGATATTGTGTATAGAATTGTTTTTATTTAATTTTAGAATAAGGCTGTAATGGAAAAAGTCAAAAGGGTCTGAATACTTCCTGAATGCACTGCATGTAAAATATACTGTTGTGACTGGCTTATTTGGTGGTAATACCCCCCCCCCCCTCCCCTCCCCATTTAGCTGTAGTAAACAAAGTAGATGTCAATGGCCGATTTTTAAGTTTTCATAACAATCGGTAATCTGTATTTTTGGACACCGGTCGTGGACGTTTTTTTTTTTACACCTTTATTTAACTAGGCAAGTCAGTTAAGAACACATTCTTATTTTCAATGACGGCTGAGGAACGGTGGTTTAACTGCCTTGTTCAGGGGCAGAACGACTGATTTTTACCTTGTCAGCTCGGGAATTCATTTTTGCAACCTTCTGGTTACTAGTCCAACGCTCTAACCACCTGCCTTACATTGCACTCCACGAGGAGCCTGTGTGGCAGGCTGACTACCTGTTACGCGAGGGCAGCAAGAAGCCAAGGTAAGTTGCTAGCTAGCATTAAACTTATCTTATAAAAAACAATCAATCTTAACACAATCACTAGTTAACTACACATGGTTGATGATATTACTAGTTTATCTAGCATGTCTGCGTTGCATATAATCGATACGGTGCCTGTTAATTTCTCATCGAATCACAGCCTACTTTGCCAAACAGGTGATGATTTTAACAAGCGCATTCGCGAAAAAAGCACTGTCGTTGCACCAATGTGTACCTAACCATAAACATCAATGCCATTCTTTAAAATCAATATACAAGTATATATTTTTAAACCTGCATATTTAGTTAATATTGCCCGCTAATATGAATTTCTTATAACTTGGGAAATTGTGTCACTTCTCTTGCATTCCATGCAAGCAGTCAGGGTATATGCAGCAGTTTGGACCACCTGGCTCATTGCGAGCAGACCATTTATTCCTAATAAAGACCATAATTAATTTGCCAGAATTGTACATGCCATCCGTTAGAACGGTTCCCTACTTCACTGAAAGAATAAACGTTCTGTTTTCTAAATGATAGTTTCCGGATTTGACCATATTAATGACTAAAGGCTCGTATTTCTGTGTGTTATTAAGTCTATGATTTGATATTTGATAGAGCAGTCTGACTGAGGGATGGTAGGCAGCAGCAGCAGGCTCGTAAGCATTCATTCAAACAGCACTTTCTTGGGTTTGCTAGCAGCTCTTCGCTGTGCTTCAAGCATTGATCTGTTTATGACTTCAAGCCTATCAACTCCCGAGATTAGGCTGGTGTAACCGATGTGAAATGGCTAGCTAGTTAGCGGGGTGCGTGCTAATAGCGTTTCAAACGCCACTCGCTCTGAGACTTGGAGTAGTTGTTCCACTTGCTCTGCAAGGGCTGTGGCTTTTGTGGAGCGATGGGTAACGATGCTTCGAGGGTGGCTGTTGTGTTCCTGGTTCGAGCCCAGGTAGGAGCGAGGAGAGGAACGGAAGCTATACTGTTACACTGGCAATACTAAAGTGCCTGTAAGAACATCCAACAGTCAAAGGTTAATTAAATACAAATGGTATAGAGAGAAATAGTCCTATAATTCCTATAATAACTACAACCTAAAACTTCTTACCTGGGAATATTGAAGACTCATGTTAAAAGGAACCACCAGCTTTCATTTGTTCTCATGTTCTGAGCAAGGAACTGAAACATTAGCTTTCTTACATAGCACATATTGCACTTTTACTTTCTTCTCCAACACTTTGTTTTTGCATTATTTAAACCAAATTGAACAGGTTTCATTATTTATTTGAGGCTAAATTGATTTGACCGGATTCTACCATATTAATGACCTAAGGCTCGTATTTCTGTATGTTATTATATTATAATTAAGTCTATGATTTGATAGAGCAGTCTGACTGAGTGATGGTAGGCAGCAGCAGGCTCGTAAGCATTCATTCAAACAGCACTTTCATGCGTTTTGCCAGCAGCTCTTCGCTATGCTTCAAGCATTGTGCTGTTTATGACTTCAAGCCTATCAACTCCCGAGATTAGGCTGGTGTAACTGATGTGAAATGGCTATCTAGTTAGCGGGGTGTGCGCTAATAGCATTTCAAACGTCACTCGCTCTGAGACTTGGAGCAGTTGTTCCCCTTGCTCTGCATTGGTAACGCTGCTTCGAGGGTGGCTGTTGTCGATGTTAAGGTTTTCTTGCGGTGAAGGAGAGGCGGACCAAAATGCAGCGTGGTTACTTGTATACATCTTCAATAAAGATGAAACCACGAACAATACAAAACAACAAATGTAACGTGAAAACCTAAACAGCCTATCTGGTGCAAACAAACACAGAGACGGGAACAATCACCCACAAAACACTCAAAGAATATGGCTGCCTAAATATGGTTCCCAATCAGAGACAACGATAAACACCTGCCTCTGATTGAGAACCACTTCAGGCAACCATAGACTTTTCTAGATAACCCCACTATACCACAATCCCGATACCTACAAAAAAAACAAGACAAAACACAGCACATAATAAACCCATGTCACACCCGGGCCTGACCAAAATAATAAAGAAAACACAAAATACTAAGACCAGGGCGTGACAGTCGATGTGTTCCTGGTTCGAGCCCAGGTAGAGGCAGGGAGAGGGATGGAAGCTATACTGTTACACTGGCAATACTAAAGTGACTATAATAACATCCAATAGTCAAAGGTATATGAAATACAAACCGTAGAGAGAAATAGTCCTATAATTTCTATAATAACTACAACCTAAAACTTCTTACCTGGGAATATTGAAGACTCATGTTAAAAGGAACCACCAGCTTTGAAAACAAAACGTTTATTCTTTCAGTGAAATAAGGAACCGTTCCGTATTTTATCTAACGGATGGCATCCCTAAGTCTAAATATTGCTGTTACATTGCACAACCTTCAATGTTATGTCATAATTACGTAAAATGCTGGCAATGAGCCAGGCGGCCCAAACTGTTGCATATACCTTGAATCTGCGTGCAATGAACGCAAGAGAAGAGACACAATTTCACCTGGTTAATATTGCCTGCTAACCTTTCTTTTAGCTAAATATATAGGTTTAAAAAATGTATACTTCTGTGTATTGATTTTAAGAAAGGCATTGATGTTTATGGTTAGGTACACGTTGGAGCAACGACAGTCCTTTTTCGCGAATGCGCACCGTATCGATTATATGCAACGCAGGACACGCTAGATAATCTAGTAATATCATCAAAGATGTGTAGTTAACTAGTAATTATGATTAATTGATTGATTGTTTTTTATAAGATAAGTTTAATGCTAGCTAGCAACTTACCTTGGCTTCTTACTGCATTCGCGTAACAGGCAGGCTCCTCGTGAGGCAGGTGGTTAGAGCGGTGGACAAGTTAACCGTAAGTTTGCAAGATTGAATCCCTGAGCTGACAAGGTACAAATCTGTCGTTCTGCCCCTGAACAAGGCAGTTTTAACCCATCGTTCCTAGGCCGTCATTGAAAATAAGAATGTGTTCTTAACTGACTTGCCTCATTAAATAAAGTTGTAAAAAATGTATTTGTTAAAAATTTCAACAAATCTAAACAAATATTCGGCGTCCAAAAATACAGAGTTCCGATTGTTATGAAATCTTGAAATCGGCCCTAATTAATCGGCCATTCCGATTAATCGGTCGACCTCTGGTATGTTCTCACTAATGTACTCATATTTTATCAATATTATGTTATTGTTCTGGACCTGTTAGTTGTTGAGCACCCCCTAGTGGCAGTTTATGTGCAGCAGGGTGGAATTTAACTGTTTGTGTCATGTGACAGGAAGCAGTTTCTGAAGCAGTTTCTGAAGTGAAGCAATGTTTGATAGAGTAGTTATAATCCTTCAACATCCTTCTATATAAGCTTTGTAATACACCATGTCTGTAAGTACATTTGTTTATTAACACAAGATAAATGTTTATCACATATCATTTTCATGCTTCTGTAATAGATTGAAAATTAAGTTAACGGTTAGCTACTTTGCATTAGCTTTAGTGCTATTTCTCCCCAGGGACATCTAGCTGAGTAATATCAAGCATACAGTTGCATTCTAGTAACTTTATTTTATATTTGACTCTAGATTGAGTACTCTTATCCCTTATATTTAGTGCAGTTATTGTGGAATACATTCTGTGCTCTATAATACTGTAACTGAAAACATACTTTACTGTTTGTTGCAGTTTCACACTGTGATTCAAGTAAACTTCCAAAACGGCACCCTGTTTCTCACTGAGTTATTTAAATGAGTGTTTAGCTAACTGGATAGCTGGGTAAGGGGTATTTAGCTAGTCCAGTATAGTTATCAAATCAAAATCCCTTTTTATTTTGGCATATGCAGGATGTTCAGCATATGGGGATATGACGTATTGTACCATGTACTATGAAATAACAATTTGTTTCATGTTTTCCCACAATGTCAACCTATGCACAGGATAGCTTGGACTTGTTGGATGGAGGAAACATAGTCAGCCATAGATGTGAATATCCTAACCCTTCAGCTACACTACATGCGTCGCCATCAGCAGTGCCCATGTGACGTTCTACCTGCTACACCAGAACCCAACTAAATAAACATTTCAATTCAAGATAGAAATAAGGTTTTGTGTCAGCCATTGAGAATTGACCCTCTGTAGCAGAGCAGTAAGGATGCATTGTGGTTATACCGGCTCTGATGACCTTCTAGTAGGAGATGAAAGGTGGGAACCAGGAACAGCACATAACAGTTTGTGGCCTGAAGGTGAGGGACCTGGCAACAGAGTTGTTATTCCAAGCTGCTGTGAAGTACTGGCCTCCCGTGATCCACTTCAGCAAATTTGAGGCTTTATTCCTGGGAGCTGGTAGCTAGCTGTACATGTCCTGCCTTGTGTGTGTGTGTGTTTCATTTAAGTTCTACAAGTGTTCAGTTGTCATTGTAATTGTCCCATTTCTTTTTAGAAATCAGTCACATTTTTGTTTTTAATTGTGAATTCAAATGTAAATGTGGATTTTTACATAACAGATTTGTGGTCATTTTATCATGCAGTAAGTAATCCAAGTTATCCATGGTTCTGTTACACTGACAGTGTTGATGGTGATTGGAAAGAAAAAGTTATATCACTCAAATAAATTGAAATCCTTATTTGCGCAAGTGTCAATGGCCTTTCCAAACCAAAAATGTCAGAATACAGAAAATGTTAGCTAGCTAGCTAAGTATGTGTTAGCTAGCTTGAACACTGGACACACTACGTTTAGCAGCTAATGTAGCTAGGAGGCTAAAAATGCAACTAACACTTACAATGCATTCGGAAAATATTCAGACCCCTTGACTTTTTCCACATTTTGTTAAAGCATTTGTTACAAACAAGATTCTCTGGTCTGATGAAACCAAGATTGAACTCTTTGGCCTGCATGCCAAGTGTCACGTCTGGAGGAAAACT
Source organism: Oncorhynchus masou masou (assembly GCF_036934945.1). Classification (NCBI taxonomy): domain Eukaryota; kingdom Metazoa; phylum Chordata; class Actinopteri; order Salmoniformes; family Salmonidae; genus Oncorhynchus; species Oncorhynchus masou. The sequence continues at coordinate 9,805,169 of NC_088227.1, forward strand.
GGCAACATCCCTACGGTGAAGCATGGTGGTGGCAGCGTCATACTGTGGGGGTGTTTTTCAGAGGCAAGGACTGGGAGATTAGTCAGGATCGAGGGATGAACGGAGCAAAGTTGAGAGAGATCCTTGATGAAAACCTGCTCCAGAGCACTCAGGACCTCATACTGGGGCGAAGGTTCACCTTCAGACAGGACAACGACCCTAAGCACACAGCCAAGACAACGCAGGAGTGGCTTCGGGACAAGTCTCTGAATGTTCTTGAGTGGCCCAGCCAGAGCCCGGACTTGGACCCGATCGAACATCCCTGGAGACCTGAAAATAGCGCTGCAGCAACCTGACAGAGCTTGAGAGGATCTGCAGGGAAGAATGGGAGAAACTGCCCAAATAAAGGTGTGCCAAGCTTATAGCGTCGTACCCAAGAAGACTCCTGAGGCTGTCATTGCTGCCAAAGGTGCTTCAACAACGTACTGTGTGAAATGTCTGAATACTTATCTAAATGTGATATTTCATTTATTTATTTTTTGCTTTATCTTTATGTGGTATTATGTGTATATTAATGAGGAAGAAAACAATTGAATACATTTTTAGAATAAGGCTGTAATGTAACAAATGTGGAAAAAGTCAAGGGGTCTGAATACCTTCCCGAATGCACTGTACCTAACGTTACCAGTCCATGAGAGCGGTGGCCATGTTGGCGTCACTCTTTCCCCTTTCAAAATTAACTCCAATGTTAATCCGGTTTCTGGGTTGGTCATGAACAGTCGTTTTCTCGCTTCTTTTTCTCTATTGGGGTCGTTGATTCAGATCCAAGAACAGAGAATGATACCTGTTGACTACGTCTGCTCTGTTTGTGTCTGGCAGCTGTAATGTTAGATTGCAAGTGAATCTCACATCCTCTCCAGCTCCGGGGCAGCGGGATTAGCCACACACCTAGCCCAGAAGACCAGCCCAAAACGGCTCAGGGCTCAATCCCCTTGTTTTCGTTCCATTTGAACCCACTACACAAGAAGTGGCGCGGCATAAGGTTGCCCACCACCTGCGGATCCCTGCTTTAAACATTTTAACTCTCAAATGTGACACAAACCCATTCAATTCTCTATTGCAAAAAAAGCTGATTGTAGTTTTGAATAAAATGGCAGCCTCTGGTTAGTCCCAACCAATCATTTTTCTATACTCAGGCTACTAGACTAACTACGGTTGGCATAGAAAAGTGATATTTTACAGTAGAAATTCAAAACCACTGAGGCCTACATAATGGGATTCAACTCACCAGTGATGAGAGTGCGATCAGATCCTTGGGGGACTCCATGCTCTCAGGGTGCAGGAGGAGAGAGTCGCAGGAGTCAGAGGTAGGTGTCAGGGGGCGTGGCTTGTGGTTTGGTGACCTTTGACCCCAGGAGCTCATGCTGACGAGCGCCTCAGCGGCCTCCAGGTCGTGGTACTCAAAGGTGCTGCAGCAGGACTGCTCACTGTCGTACCTGTTCCTCTCCATCATCATCACCCTGATGTCCATTAGATCAGCCTGATGGGAGGCCACAGGGAAAATGCACCGCCAATCACCATCTGTGTCCCAAAATGGAACCCTTTTCCCTATATAGTGCACTACCTTTGACCAGAGCCCTATTGGCCATTAGATCAGATGGAGTGTGGGAGAGGATGCACCATTAATCAGACCAGAAATCAGTTTAGGCAATACTAACATGCACTCTAGTCTATTTATTCCCCCACCCCCCAAATAAAGAAAATTCTGTGCAAAAAATTATATTGAGACTGGCCCAGTGGGCTGAAGATGGACCAGCCCATCTGGTATTTGCCCAAACTGCCCATTAGCCAGTCCACTTCTTACTGCTGCTCTTAGGCAAAAAAAATTTTTTTTTTTAATCTATTTTTTTACTTAACTCTTATTTTTCTAAACGGCATTGTTGGTTAAGGGCTTGTAAGTATGCATTTCACTGTTGTATTCGGTGCATGTGACAAATACAATTTGATTTGATCACAATTACAGCTCAATAGCTTCTGATGGCTGCAGACTCTTTTCAACACTGACATCTATCTCACTAAATATATCTAGAGTCCTACTACTGCAATGGTTCCCTCAGATGGTTTTAGCTCAAGTTATGAACCACATAAGCCTAAAAATGGTGGAAAACACATAGACAATAGTCAATGAACAAGGGCTGGGTATTCTTCTAGATGTGCATGTAGCTATGTAGTGCAGTTTGTTGTCATCCGCTGAATGCTCAGCTGCACGTAGTGAGGCTGCTCGCTGCTTTAGAGGAATGGCGAGAGAGAGGGGCCACACTGCAACGCTAAGCTAACAGCAGCCATTTGAGCGGGTGGCTGGCAGGTGGGTGCATCCAATCCTCCCAGTTCCCAGTAGCTCACATAACATTGGACATCACCAAAAATAGACATGTAAGTAATGTGCTACATCAACAACAAAAACCCAGAATAGTCGATTTGATTAACATGCAAGAACTGTTGAGGGGGTGTGGGCCGCATCAGGAAGTATTGGGTTGAATTGAGAACCCCCGCCTCTTATTGAACTGCTTGAGGACACTCTCCAGCAATAACAACCAGCCACTTGTTTTATTGACACACATGGAAGCAGCTCATAATCCAATTCAATTCCAATCTTCATGCTTTTATCAATTAGCTCATCTATGAATCAATCGTCAATTTATGTCCAAAATGTTCAACCAAGCAGACTGATAATGGCACATAGTAATACAACAAACACAGTAGTCTAGTTGAGCCCCGCTAAAATGCAAAATGAGATGTACAGTTCCATTTGGCTTTTAGGGCCACAATTAAAATGTAACACGATATCAAATAAAATTTTATTCGTCACATACACAGTTTACAGCAGGTATAATATCATGTGCAACGAAATGCTTATGAGCTAGCTCCCGCAACAATGCAGTACATTAATCAATAATAAAAATAAGTAAAAAAACAAAACAAGTAATGGAGTAGGTAGTATGCATATTAATAATGGACTGTATTTACAAATATAAAATGGGCAGTGACTTGGTCACGCAGTAGAATAAATAGTATATAATAGAACAGCAGCGTCGTGTGTGTGTGTGAGAGAGTTCTGAGCGCATGTGTGTGTTTGTGTAACAATGTGTGTGTGTAACAATTTAAAATAACAACGTATAATAATATTGAAAAAAGTATTATTACAATGTAACAATGCATTGATATAAGGCGGATATAATGTAGCAATGTGTGATCACACAGTTGATACACTGGCCGTTGCGCGGGGATACTAGTTTCATTCTGACTTCAAATAAACCAGACTGCCTGGGTTAAAAGAACATCACGTTCAACTTGGGCGGCTTGCTTCAATGCATTCAATTCAAGTTATATAATGATGTAATGTGTGTGTGTGTGTTTGTGTGTGTGTGTGTAACTTATCGATGGTCTTGAAATACCCGAAGATTTAACATTTAAAGTAAAAATCAATCAACTTACCCGACAAGATTGCTATGAATTCGGGGGTGATGTGAAAGTCACCATATGGAAAGTATGAGTAAAACAATAATAGTAGAGACAGTAGCAATTTAACCACTCAACGAGCCCTGAGCACACAAGTATTCCCGCTGCCAGTTGTTGAGACTGGCCTTAGCTGAGTGAATCAAAAGGGGAGACGAAAAAAACAGAAACAAAATTCAGAGCAGACTGGCGGGTGGTAACATGTTACCAATCAAAAACAAAGGTGTAGCGGACGTCGTCCAATCAGATCGCAAGCAGCGCGTGATCAGGACGTGTCTGCGTCGCGATTGGAGCAAAGAGGGTGCGTGGCTGTTGGAAGGCGTGACGAAGGAGTCAGTGGTGTCAGAGTAAACTCGGTGAACTCAATGCTCGAGAACTAGGGGAAAGGTTGAAACGGCGAATCGTGAGATACTTGCACGCGTCTGGCTTGCTTTGGAACGAGAGCGCGCGCTAAGCGGGCATGCGCAAAATGGGCACAAAGAAATTAATAGGGAAACTGCAGAATGCAATACGTTGGCTTCGAAATAAAGAATTAGCTGTGTTTTTTATTTTATAAATCCGATAATATCTTATAGCGTCTAAATTGTTTTATTATCGATTAGTGTAATTGCATTGTACAAATCTGGTCTATTAAATGGATGTTACTCTGTTGTGAATCAATCGGGTCATAAAATTCATATTACAGATTTGACATTTATTTTATATATACAGTAATAAGATTATACAATTAAGGCTATTATGATTAGTTTTCATTTTCTGATCTATGGGAATATATGTTGAAATATAAATGGAGCTTCATCTTTATGACATTCTGAACAATTATGTCAATACCCATAGTAAACGAAAACAATCCCACAATTTTTTAAATAAATAATGAAATTATGCAACATGATCAAATAGGATCACAGAGTAGTGTGTGGAAGACTAGAAAATATCAACAAATGGCCCACTGAAACACTTCTAAAATGCACAAATTACAGAACGTATAATATACTGAAATATAATTTATATTTATTTCAATGTATATTTAAATGTTAAATGTACACTCAGTGGCCAGTTTACAAGGTAAACCCATATAGTACCGTGTCGGACCCCTTTGCCTCCAGAACAGCCTGAATTATTTGGGGCATGGAAACGTTGCTCAATTGGTATCAAGGGACCTAACGTGTGCCAGGAAAACATTCCCCACACAATTACACCACCCCCACCAGCCTGTATTGTTGACACCAGACATGAAATGGCCATGCTGCTACACCACCACCACCACCAGCCTGTATTGTTGACACCAGACAGGAAAGGGCCATGCTGCTACACCACCACCACCAGCCTGTATTGTTGACACCAGACAGGAAAGGGCCATGCAGCTACACCACCACCACCAGCCTGTATTGTTGACACCAGACAGGAAAGGGCCATGCTGCTACACCACCACCACCAGCCTGTATTGTTGACACCAGACAGGAAAGGACCATGCTGCTACACCACCACCACCAGCCTGTATTGTTGACACCAGACAGGAAAGGGCCATGCTGCTACACCACCACCACCAGCCTGTATTGTTGACACCAGACAGGAAAGGACCATGCTGCTACACCACCACCACCAGCCTGTATTGTTGACACCAGACAGGAAAGGGCCATGCTGCTACACCACCACCACCAGCCTGTATTGTTGACACCAGACAGGAAAGGGCCATGCTGCTTATGCCAAATCTTGATTCTACCATCAGCATGACACAACAGGAACCGGGATTCGTCAAACCAGGCGTTGTTTTTCCACTCATCAATTGCCCAGTGTTGGTGATTGCGTTCCCACTGGAGCCACTTCTTCTTGTTTTTAGCAAATAGGAGGGGAACCTGGTGTGGTCGTCTGCTGCAATAGCCCATCCGTAACAAGGACCAACAAGTTGTGTGTTCTGAGATGCCATTCTGCACACCACTGTTGTACTGCGGCGTTATTTACTGGTTTGTGGGCCGCTGTTAGCTTGCACGATTCTTGCCATTCCCTTTCGATCTCTCATCAACAAGCTGTTTTCACCCACAGGACTGCCACTGATTGGATGTTTTTTGTTTTTCTCACTATTCTCAGTAAACCCTAAACACTGTCGTGCGTGAAAAGCCCAGGAGGCTGGTTATGAGATACTACAACAGGCATGCCTTGCACCGACAATCATGCCATGTTCAAAGTCACTTAGATCACTCGCTTTGCTCATTCTAATGTTCAATCGAACAGTAACTGAGTGCATCAATGCCTGTCTGCCTGCTTTATATAGCAAGCCACGCGCACATGACTCACTGTCTGTAGGAGCGAACCATTTTCGTAAAACGGGGTGAGTGTATATTTCAGTTTAGGTATATACATTCTATGCAGTTGAGGCTGCTGATGGGAGGATGGCTCATAATAATGGCTCGAATGGAGTCAATGGAATGGTATCAACCAAATGGAAAACACTTATTTGATGTTTTTCATACCATTCCATAGACTCCATTCCAGCCATTATTGTGAGCCGTCCTCCCCTCAGCAGCCTACACTGTTTCTGTGTCTCTTATTGTCTTCCTGTGCGCTGTGCCGTATTCCTCCTCTCCAGTCTCTTATGACTGAATCTCAAATCTGCACCCCACTCTCCAGCCCCCTTTCCCTCCCTCCCCCTTTTCCCTCCTTTCTTCCCTCCAGCTGGTGAACCCAAGGAGTCCTATGCATTGAGGTTGGTATCAGGCTTCCTATAAATAATTTCAGGGTGGGGCCTGGAAGGGAGCTCGCTTCACCCCTTTTGTTGTGGTTGTACATTACATTAACCCTTAAAAGGACCTTTTTATTTCACATGGTGCTGCCCAGGCTTGAGCACATCCAGGTCCAATGGACTTTGCTCCATTTGACAGGGAACTGAACCACAGAAAATGAGCACCACTTGTATAAATAAGAAATGCAGCAGAAGTCTTCCATGTTGTGCGATCTTGGAGGGTTGAGAGAGAATACATCAGTCATTCAATCTGAGATAGAGGCAGCAGACAAAGAGCTTTTTCTCATTCCACACCGGCTCCCTGGAGGTTGTATTAAGCTCACAGAAATAACCCTCATTTCGATCTACAGTGGGATCCCAATTCATTGACACCCTTGATAAAGATGAGCAAAAATGTCTTTATAGAAAAAATACAAATACTGAGCTATATTGTATGCACCAAAACATTTGGAAATTATATTATTTTATACTAATACAATTGCTCAGAAGCAAGAGATTTTGTTTAACATGTAATATATATATTTTTTCAAAAAGGTAGGGGTCAGAAATATTGACACCTCTGTTTTCAATACCTTTCAATGCCTCCCCTTTTGAGGGTAACATCAGCAAAACCAAGGAGTTGAGCGTGTCTTCAGGAAACGGGGAGGAGCACAGCCCTATTGTCATCGACAGGGCTGCAGTGGAGAGGGTATAATAAAATGTTCCTCGGTGTGCACATCACAGAGAACCTCACATAGTCCAACCACACCACCACATGGTAAAAAAGTTGCAGCCGCGCCACTTCAACCTCAAGTGCCTGAAGAAATTTGGCATGGGGCCCTCAAATCCTAAAGAAGCTCTACAGCCGCACTATCGAGAGCATCTTGACCGGCTGCATCACCGCCTGTACGGCAACTGCGCCACCCTCAACCAGGAGGCCCTACAGAGGGTGGTGCAGACGGCCCAACACATCACTGGGGTAAGCTACCTGCCCTCCTGGACATCTACAGCAGGCGGTGCCTGAGGAAGGTCCGAAAGATCGTCAAGGAGCCATGGACTGTTGTTTCTGTTACCATCTGGCAAGCAGTATCGGAGTATCGGGTCTTGAAGCAACAGTCACCAAGACAGCTTCTACCACCAGAAAATCAGACTTCTGAAAAGCTAAACCCAGCTGTTTATCGTCACAGACCTGCACCTTAGACTATTTGCACCAGAGAGACTATATAGACTATATACACCTTAGAAATGTATTATTGACTACCCACACATCCAATCCTTCCACACAAACTTACACAAACTGTAAATACAGTGCATACTATGCATACTACTCCTTCTATTACTTCTACTACTTGTTATTTTGACTCATTTCATTGTTGTTATTCCTGAATGTACTGCATTGTTGAGAGAGCTACCACATAAGCATTTCACTGCACCTTTTATACCTGTTGTAAACTGTATGTGACGAATAAATTTTGATTTGAGCTAATTTCTAAAAAAACAAATTGACCATTCCTCCATACAGAATCCTTGATATCCTTTGTATGCACTTAATGACTGCTCTGTTCAATTAAAACCACAGGTTTGTCATTGTTCCCCTCGAATCAGGGACTGATTTAGACCTGGAACACAAGGTGGGTGCAATTAATGATCAGGTAGAACAGAATACCAGCAGGCTCCGGACATTGTAGGGTCAGAGTTGAGTACCCCTGATCTACACGTTTAAAACACAGAAAAGCTGTCAAACACCTGAATGCATGTCAAATAAATGGCAATTTCATTCTCTTTGGTTTCCACAATTATTGACACCCTTGACAGAAATGACTCACCGTGCTATCTTCGATTGCGCAAGGGGAGACCTGAAAAGTTACATTGTCTGGCGCACAGGAGACCTGGGTTAGAACCCCGTCAGTCAAACTAACACGTCTTCAGGTCTCAAGCGATAAGGTTGTTCATCACAATGCATGGATCAGAAAACCACCTCTTTTGCACTCTCATTGGGGCGCACAGATCCTTCTGCTTCTGTTTGACACAGAAGGTGTTCTTGTGCAGTAGGCCTGAGTTCTAACCCAGTCAGTTATATTGGTGCTGTGATCTCTGAGTATGAGGTCAAAATGGGGTGAAATGTAACCGAGGTCCACGCTCTTTTGCTGAGTAACCTTGCTGGAGACTTGAAGATTTGTATAAGCTTCCTGAACTCATCCCTTTGGGCTTTGGCTAAGCTAAGTGGGCTAACACAGTCTTGTGACATGCAAGAGACCCGTTTCGAACCCAGTAGCAATATTAAATAGAGAGTGGAAAAGCTACCCTTTGAAGGGCTATTCAACTGTCAGTAAGCAAGTCAGTTAAGAACAAATTCTTAGTTTACAATGACAGCCTACTGGGGAATAGTGGGTTAAGTGCCTTGTTCAGAACAGATTTTTACCTTGTCAGCTTGGAGATTTGATCCAGCAACCTTTTGGTTACTGGCCCAACGCTCTGACCACTAGGCTACCTGCCACCCCAGGTATATCTAGTGTACCTGCGGTTCATGCGAGGATGTATATGCAGGGGTTAGACTGTTGCACTAAAACAAACACACACACATATCTTTCTCTCATTGTGCAACTTTCTTCTCACTAAGTTCCAGATCAATCCAGTCTCACCTTGTTCACACAGTGAGTTTGTTCTATAGATTGTGTTGTTTTAAGGCAACGCATAGCACCTGTTGAGGCTGTGGGTGTAGAAGGCATTGTAATGTTGTGTGTAGGGCAGGGAGCAGGGAAGCTGTTTGGCAGGGAGTTGCAGGGTGACGCCACACTGCAAGCCAAGGGGCCGCTATGCAGGCAGCTGATAGCCAAGAGACCAAGAGAGAAAGAGAGAGAGAGGGTTGGTGGGAGGGGAGGTAAACTGAATGAACTTTCATTTCACGCACACACGCTCATGCACACACACACATAATTCCTCCAGACTCCAGTAAAGGGGCGGTAGTGTAGTGTAGTGCAAATATATAACCTCTTTAGCTGACATCCCCTCCATGCTAAAATACACTGAGGGATAACAGATCTGGCTCCTCCACTAACCTCCTGACCCAGCATATATACACTTCTGGTATTTTCTAACCACAGAATGTTTAAAGCATTGCCTTGCTTTTAAACAAATTCATTTGGACCTCAATAGGATCACATATGAAATGTAGTGTTTTCCAAGACATCCTTTGGGGGCCAGGAGACGTGCAATTTCTTATGAACAAAGAAGTCATTGTTCAACACAGCCAAATGTCAACCCCAGTTTCTGAGTGTGAGCAACCTACATTTCAATTGTTTTACCTTGTATAGTCATGCTTTTACTATATAGGAGCATGTCATGTTAAGCTAAGTGGATGGTCTTTTCTGTGAATCAAATGAGAATTCTAGAACATGGAGAGATATATGAACCAAACTCCCGCAATGACATCAACACATGACATCACCCCAAGCTACAGGAAATTCTAATTGGGTGGCTGTTGTCTTGGAAACGCTGGAATATGGAGTAAACTAACACTTTGCTTGCTAGACTCCACCTAGACCTAATGGAGAGACTTGATTGGTATTTTGGCATGTGACGGGATAGTAACTTATTACGGTGAGAAAAAACAGAAAGGAAGGAGGCAAGGGATGGGATCATAAACTGCTGTCCACATCAAGGTTTGTTTATTATCTATAATAGATCATTTGCATTAGTTATTGAGCTGACCTGTTGGGTTGTGTGCAAATTAGGACTTTAGTGCGTGGAATGCTCGAGGGGTGCTTAAGGTCACGTTCTGTTGTCCTAGCAGTTGTGCACATTACCCAGAGGTCAGAGGTCGCGCTTTCAAGCCTACTCCCAACCCCACATTTGTGCCCTTTAGAACTTCTAAAGCTCAGGAACTCAGACAATCAATATCCTTCAACTTTGGTAGTGTAATGCTACAGAATACGCACTATATTTTCACAGGTGTGGATCCTCATCCTACTCATCACAAAGGCTTGCATCCCAAATGGCACCCTATTCCCTATATAGTGTGCTACTTTTGACCAGAGCCCTGCTGATCCCCAAATGATTGAGAGACTTCAGAAAATAAACTTTTAAGGTTGTCACTAATTTGGTCAGCAGTGAGCCCAGAGGCAATGCAGAGTGGGTGGGTGTGAGAAGAGAGAGGCTGCTGAGAGCTCTGGGCAACAGATGTGACGTCCCCCAGGGACACTGAACAGTGGTGGGCTCACCAACCAAGGGGGAACTCACACACACACACACCACACACACAAACATGCACACAGGAAAATGAACATCACCTCAGCGAGCCTAACTAACAGAGAGTGGAGTGTGTTGTGGTGGGTGGGGTTCTGGAATGTTGGTCACCCCACTCCCAAAAAAAGGGAGGGCTTGACTCAAACACTGAGATGTAACATGCTTGCTGTATTGCATACTGTCCACGCTCCCTCTCACCCCAAACTCCCTTAGTGGAAGTATATGTGGGAGAAGAGAATGCCTCTCTGTTGACCCATGAGGTGAAATATCTCTTTGGTTCAGATTTTAACCACACCAAACAATTACACAGCACTCCAAGCATCCCATTGGGCATTTCAACATCATTTCAACAACAAGTTTTGATTTGCATTTGATTGAGTTGTCAACTAATGCAAATTCAACGGGTAATCCGCAAAAAAAATCACCATGTCAGTGGATTTAGGTTCAAATTTGGGTGAGAAAAATAGTACATTTACTTAGGTTGATTACTTTTTTCAAATCCATTCAGTTTCCACATTGATTCAGCGTCATCACATTGATTTTTGAAAACATTTTTATGGCCAGGTAACAATGTTGATTCAACCAGTTTTAGCCCAGTGGGATGTCTCTCACACCCTCACATGCGCTTTCGGTTAGCTGAGGCATGCAGGCAGGCAGCACTGTGACTGCCAGTTAGACCATGCAGCTAACAATTCACACAGTCAGGAGAGTTGGGCCTGAGCAGAGACCTTGCTAAAACACACTGGGATGAATGTAGCCCACAGCCCCGGGGTGGGGTGAAGTGAGGCCAGAGACTGGCTCTGATTACACAAGGAGAAGGGATGTGTCCCAATTGGCACATTATTCCCTGTGGGCCCTGGTCAAAAGTGGTGAACTAAACTAAATAGGGACCATTTGAGACTGCACACAAACAAGGCTACCTTGCTCACCTGTAGTTTGCCACCCTCAACACATAGCCTAGGCCTACAGTCAGCATCCCTAGGGCTACAGTCATCCTACAGTCAGCATCCTTAGGCATACAGTCAGCATCCCTAGGCCTACAATCAGGAGTCCTAAAGTCAGCATCCCTAGGCCTACAGTCAGGAGTCCTAAAGTCAGCATCCCTAGGTCTACAGTCAGGACAGTCAGCATCCTAGGCCTAGTCAGCATCCCTAGGTCTATCAGTCAGTCAGGAGTCCTACAGTCAGCATCCCTAGGCCTACAGTCAGGAGTCCTACAGTCAGCATCCCTAGGTCTACAGTCAGGAGTCCTACAGTCAGCATCCCTAGGTCTACAGTCAGGAGTCCTACAGTCAGCATCCCTAGGCCTACAGTCAGGAGTCCTACAGTCAGCATCCCTAGACCTACAGTCAGGAGTCCTACAGTCAGCATCCCGGAGTTAACTCTTCACTGTTGACGTTGAGACTGGTGTTTTGTGGGTACTATTTAATGAAGCTGCCAGTTGAGGACTTGTGAGGCGTCTGTTTCTCAAACTAGACATTCTAATGTCCCTACTTGTCCTCTGTCTCAGGCCTACAGTCAGCATCCCTAGGCCTACAGTCAGGGCCTCCCATCCCTTCTCTTTCTATTCTGGCCTTAGAGACAGTCAGCATCCCTAAGCCGCTGGAGTCCTAAGTCAGCATCCCTAGACCTACAAGCCCTCAGTCCATCCCTAGCCTCTTAGCATCCCTAGGCCTACAGTCAGAATCCCTAGGCCTACACAGTCTGAGTCTGATGGAGGTCAGCATTGTCTTCACTGCGACATTGAGACTGGTGTTTTGCGGGTACTATTTAATGAAGCTGCCAGTTGAGGACTTGTGAGGCGTCTGTTTCTCAAACTAGACATTCTAATGTACTTGTCCTCTGTCTCAGTTGTGCACCAGGGCCTCCCACTTCTCTTTCTATTCTGGTTAGAGACAGTTTGCGCTGCCTAACAACAGACCTACAAGCCCTCAGTCCAGCCTCTCTCAGCCTATTGCAGACAGTCTGAGTCTGATGGAGGGATTGTGCGCTCCTGGTGTAACTCGGGCAGTTGTTGTTGCCATCCTGTACCTGTCCCGCAGGTGTTGTTACCGATCCTGTGCAGGTGGTCTCTGCCACTGCGAGGACGATCAGCTGTCCATCCTGTCTCCTTGTAGCGCTGTCTTAGGCATCTCACAGTACGGATATTGCAATTTATTGCCCTGGTCACATCTGCAGTCCTCATGCCTCCTTGCAGCATGCCTAAGGTACATTCACACAGATGAGCAGGGACCCTGGGCATCTTTCTTTTGGTGTTTTTCAGAGTCAGTAGAATGGCCTCTTTAGTGTCTTAAGTTTTCATAACTGTGACCTTAATTGCATACCGTCTGTATGCTGTTAGTGTCTTAACGAGCGTTCCACAGGTGCATGTTCATTAATTGTTTATGGTTCATTGAACAAGCATGGAAAACAGTGTTTAAACCCTTTACAATGAAGATCTGTGAAGTTATTTGGATTTTGACAAATTATCTTTGAAAGACAGGGTCCAGAAAACAGGACTTTTCTTTCTTTGCTGAGTTTATATACAGTACCAGTCAGTAGTTTGGATACACCTACTCATTCAATCGTTTTTTTAATTTTTATTTTTTTTACTATTTTCTACATTGTAGAATGAAAATGAAGACATCAAAATGGTGAAATAAGACATATGGAATCATGTAATAACCAAACAAGTGTTAAACAGATCTAAATATATTTGACATTTTATATTCTTCAAAGTTGCTACCCTTTGCCTTGATGACAGCTTTGCACACTCTTGGCATTCTTTCAACCAGCTTCACCTGGAATGCTTTTCCAACAATCTTGAAGGTCACTTGTTGGCTGCTTTTCCATCACTCTGTGCTCCAACTCATCCCAAACCATCTAAATTGGGTTGAGGTCAGGTGATCGTGGAGGCCAGGTCATCTGATGCAGCACTGCATCACTCTCCTTCTTGGTATAATAACCCTTACACAGCCTGGAGGTGTGCTGGGTCATTGTCCTGTTGATAAACAAATGATAGTCCCACTAAGCGCAAACCAGATGGGATGCCATATCGTTGCAGAATGCTGTGGTAGCCATGCTGGTTAAGTGTGCCTTGCATTCTAAATAAATCACTGACAGTGTCCCCAGCAAAGCACCCCCACACCATCACACCTCCTCCTCCATTCTTCATGGTGGGAACTACACATGCAGAGATCATCCGTTCACCTCCTCACAAAGACACAGAGGTTGGAACAAAAAATCTCAAATTTCAACCAAAGGACATATTTCCGCAAGTCTCTTCTTATTATTGGTGTCTTTTAGTAGGTGTTTCTTCGACCATGAAGGCCTGATTCACGCAGTGTAAACTTTAACATTGAATTATCCTGCAATAGATGTCGTTCAATAGGTAACATACACTTTTGTCTTCTTCTAATGCCTCTTAAGGGGAAAGTAATCTAAAAGTAACGGAATGTAACTAGATTACATAACTGAGTTTGGGTAATCCAAAAGTTACGTTACTGATTGGACAGGTAACTAGTAACTAACATTTAGAAAGTAACCTACCCAACCCTGACTACAGTACATCCTGGTACTCAGGCTCATCATATGGCTAGCTGAACAATGTACTTCACACAATGGCTGTGACTTATACAACTGATATTTTTGTGATACAATAAACCAAGTGTACTCAGGTGTACTACTACTTGAGAAGGTCCGGGTAGATATTGTTATTTATTGGCGTAGTAACAAACCACCACCTCACAACGCAGGTAAGCCCAAACTGTTAACACCCCTCTTGTTGGTGGAGAGAAAGTTTTACATTTTTAATAAGTCTTTCCTGCAATTCTACATATTTTGGCATGGGGTGGAGAGAAAATGTTGCTGTTTTATTTAAGCTATTTTCCTACAATTCTACACATTTTGCCATGTCAACCTTCTCAGTAACAGTTACAGAAACATTTTACTTGCTATAACTGTGATATGTTGTTGTTTATCTACCTTAGTTGAATGCACTGACTGTAAGTCACTCTGGATAAGAGTGTCTGCTAAATGACAAAAATGTAAATTTATAAATGAAAATGAACATATCAAAATGAACTGCAAAGCACACTGGGTATTATTATTGGCATTATGTTGGGTGGAGCTCATTAGAATAATACTCAGCATTTGTATTTGTATTTATTATGGTTCCCAATTTGCTGCTGCCAAAGCAGAAGCTATTTTTCCTGGGGTCCAGTAAAATTAAGGCAGTTTATACAATTTTAAAAACTACAATACATTCACAGATTTCACAACACACTGTGTGCCCTCAGGCCCCTACTCTACCACTACCACATATCTACAGTACTAAATCCATGTGTGTGTGTGTGTGTGTCTGTGCCAATGTTTGTGTTGCTTCACAATCCCCGCTGTTCCATAAGGTGTTTTTAAATCGGTTTTCTAAATCTAGTTTTACTGCTGGCATGAGTTACTTGATGTGGAATAGAGTTCCATGTAGTCATGGCTCTATGTAGTACTGTGTGCCTCCCATAGTCTGTTCTGGACTGTGAAGAGACCTCTTGTGGCCTGTCTTGTGGGGTATGCATGGGTGTGCCAGTAGTTTAGACAGACAGCTCGGTGCATTCAACATGTCACCTCTCATACATAAAAGTAACGATGAAGTCATTCTCTCCTCCACTTTCAGCCAGGAGAGATTGACATGCATATTATTAATATTAGCTCTCTGTGTACATCCAAGGGCCAGCCGTGCTGCCCTGGTCTGAGCCAATTGCAATTTTCCTAAATCCTTTATTTTGACATCTGACCACACGACTGAAGGTGCGACAAAACTAGGGTCTGTAGGACCTGCCTTGTTGATAGACAGACTTCTCCCCATCTTAGCTTCTACTGCATCATTATGTTTTGACCATGACAGTTTACAATCTAGGGTTACTCCAAGCAGTTTAGTCATCTAAACTTGCTCTATTTCCACATGATTTATTATAAGATTTAGTTCAGGTTTAGGGTTTAGTGAGCAGCTGACGTGTAGTGTTGAGTCATCCGCATACATAGACACTCTGGCTTTACTCAAAGTCAGTGGCATGTCGTTAGTAAAAATTGAAAAAAGCAAGGGGCTTAAACAGCTACCCTGGGAATTCTTGATTCTAACTGGATTATATTTGATAGGCTTCCATTAAAGAACACCCTCTGTGTTCTGTTAGACAAGTAACTCTTTATCCACATTATAGCAAGGGGTGTGTAAAGCCATAACACATACGTTTTTCCAGCAGCAGAATGATCGATAATGTCAAAAGCTGCGCTGAAGTCTAACAAGACAGCCCTCACAATCATTGTATGATCAATGTCTCTCAGCCAATCATCAGTCATTTGTGTAAGTGCTGCACTTGTTGAGGTGTCCTTCCTTCTGTTTTCATTTTGTGACATAGCATTGTATCTGGTCAAACACAATTTTTTCCAGAAGTTTACTAAGGGTTGGTAACAGGCTGATTGGTCGGCTATTTGAGCCAGTAAAGGGGGCATTACTATCTTGGGTAGTGGAATAACTTTAGCTTCCCTCCAGGCCTGAGGGCAAACGCTCTCTAGTAGGCTTAAATTAAAGATGTGGCAAATAGGAGCGGCAATATCATCTGCTATTATCCTCAGTAATTTTCTATCCAGATTGTCAGAACCCGGTGGCTTGTCATTGTTGATAGACAACAATAATTGTTTCACCTCTTCCACACGACATTCGGAATTCAAAAGTACAATTCTTGTCTTTCATAATTTGGTCCGATATACTTGAATGTGTCGTGTCAGCGTTTGTTGCCGGCATGTCATCCCTAAGTTTTCTTATCTGCCAATGAAAAAGTCATTAAAGTAGTTTGCAATATCATTGGGCTTTGTGATGAATGAGCCATCTGATTCAATGAATGAAGGAGCCGAGTTGGCTTTTTTCCCCCAAAATGTAATTTAAGGTGCCCCATTGAATTGCAATTGTTCATTGTTACATGTACAATTATATTTTATTATTTTATAAGATGCTCTAATCACACCATAGTGCCATCAGGCTTCTGATACCAATGCAGGGTGAGTGGGGTCCACAAAATTCACAAAAAATCCACAAAACCGCTATAAAAAAAATGGTATTGAAAATACAAATTACAACTCTCAGAAGTATCTTGTTACAAAATACATTGGACTGTAGTTCAACCCAGTGTAATACAAATGACAGAATACTCCAAAGTAATTGAAATACTGCCCATCTCTGCTGACAAGTTAGTAAAAGCTCTCTAAGGTCAGACAGTCAGTGAATGACATAAGAGGAAAACTGCCCATATACTACCAATTTTCAAGGCAGCGTGTGCCTTCTACTATTGCAACATCAGTAAGTTAAAAAGCAAGACTGATTTCCCCAAAATAAATAATACAACAAAAATAAAGTCAGGACCCGTGGTCCATATTGACACTGTTCCCGGGTCGAGATCCTCCTGTTAAGTATGGTTGCAGTAGACTTCGTCTGTGCAAAGATTATTACACAACCATTCCGATGGGTCTCTACAGCACTTTTGGAATTCTTTTGGTTCCGAATATCTCTCTGTTGTATCACAACCATTGTGGCAAAAGTGTTCAAAATAATGTGTACGGGCCTAGGTGTTTTTGAAACAAGTAGCATGGGACAGCCTGACTGCATGATGTTCAGGATAGGACGAAAAGAGCTGTGAGAAAGATGATTCTCAGACTCTATATTATTTTTCGAACTCAATTTAAAGGGCAATTAAAACACACTTTCCTATTGTGGTTCTATTTATATGAAACTCAACTTGCATCCCAAATGGTACCATATTCCCAATATAGTGCACTACTTTTGACCAGAGCCTAATCACCAAATCTGCACACATCTCTGCTTCATGCCTCGTTGATGCAGTTGAGTTAAGTTCCCTCACAAAAACACAATGGGCAAAGAAATACTTAGTCTGAAGAACGACTTTAACAAATTTAATAACCACTGTAGGTAAGCATCTGCTAACAGGACTGATTTCAAACCAGTTCTTGCATGACAGACAAGGTTTTGAAACACTAACGCACACTTCCTGACCCCCACCCCCACCCCCATTTCCTGTTGCCAAGAAATATTCACATTGTGTCATCACACATGGAGCTGACACCTATATATCTAGATTCAGATACACACACCACACTTGGCACAAAATGTAAATATAAATACATATATTATTGAATTCATATATTACTTTTTCATGATGTAAACATACAAATAAAAAATATAAAAGTACATACTCAGACAGAAATAGCCCTAACCGGTCACCACATCATGTTTTACAAGTCCATTTCTTAAAACTGACCACTGCATATCTTTGAAAATAATACATAATATGAACTTATATGAACACTGACATTCTAAACAACACTCTGCCATCTCGTCTGGAAAATAATTCATTCACAGCGACATATACTGTAAAGTAGTAGTACAAAATGTCTAAATTTAAGCAAGGAAAATATTATTGGCTGTTACACAATATTGTTTCCAAATGTTCCTCAAAAATAATTTCAACTTTTAACATGGAGACAGTGAATCAATCAGTCATATTTTAAGTGAAAATGCAACAAGAATCTTGCCAGCGAACGAGGTAGCAATGTTGTGCAACCAGAAAATGGCCTTGTAGTCACTGGTGCAGCAGAAAGGCAGAAGTCATGAAAAGATCTAGTTTTACTTGTAGAAGTATGTTACAGTTGTGTAAACAGGTGACTAATCTTACTGTTCTGGATCCCTACTCACGCCCTTGGAGCTCAACATGTGTCCCTCCTCCAAGGACCTGACCTTGGAGGCACCAAACAGAAGAAACATTTATAAAACAGGGAGGTCCAATAACCTGTACTGGTCCAATAAGAAATTGTTATTTTCGTTTTCCATTGCGAAACGTTTTGAAACGTTGCTGGCCCTAATGTATGTCCAGGCTCAGAGCTCAGATCTCGGTCAGTGTCAGCAGAACCTTTCCCCCCACCTCCTCCATGCGGATATGAAAGGCATCCTCGTTGGAGTAATGCTTGATGATGTTGTCGTCCATATGAACTAGGATCCTACAGACAAGAGAGTAGAAGTGATTTACTTATTTTCAAAGTGGAGTTTACTCTATAAACATGTTCTAGATTATTTACTTTCTACCCCTCCCAAATGGCACCATATTCCCTATGTAGTGCACTACTTCTGACCAGAGCCTTATGGCCCTGGTCAAAAGTAGTGCACTATATAGGGAATAGGGTGCCATTTGGGGCACACATTATTCCCAGTGACCTAGATCATGAGCGGTGACACCGGTCTTACCCTTTTTTGCACCTCTTGTAGACTTTCCCCATTTTTCCAAGCGGCAGCTCATATTTATCACATACCTAGAGATGTGATGAAAAACATGGGAAACCCCCTATGAGACCTGGGCGTGAACAGTCAGACAATACAATACATTCCACTGAACGTCTGTGTGCCTTCTCTGATGAGTGACTGCTTCCTGACAGACACAAACAGGAAACAAACCTATCTGACTGTGACACTGTGGTTTGCATCCCAAATAGCACCGTATATACTATACAGTGCACTACTTTTGACCAGAACCCTATGGACCCTGGTCAAAAGTATTTCACTATAAAGGGAATAGCGTGTCATTTAGGACACATCCAGGGTGGCACACTTCACACAAATAGCTATGTCTGCTTACTATGTATTTAAACCCACGGGGAAAAAAATCAAGGTCACTTATATGGCACACACTCAAAACATACAACACTTATCAGACAAAGTCTGACTCCAGCTATTTTTGAACTTTGCCGGTTGATAAATTATATCCCTGGGATAAATACAGTCATGTCAAAGAAGACGTTCTGAGCTAAATAGATTCATTTTGGACTCATCTACGAAAACCGAGGAGTTCTGAAAATACTTCTGCAAAAACAAAGGTTCTATGGAACCCAACAACATCTGCTCACAGCCTCCAGTAGTCCTGCCAGAGTGGGCGTCCTCAGCATTAGAGCATCAAACACCTCCTCTGTCTCCTTACGGACGTAGAGCAGCACTAGAGGAACACAGAGAGAGACGAAACCAAAAGTCAGATACCACACTAAAAGATTGCTTACCACACCAACCCCCTCAGTGTGAGGGAGAGGTACATTCAAATTCCACACCAACCCAGTCAGATATTACCACACCAACCCCCAGTGTGAGGGAGAGTTGCCATAAGCAAATGGAGGTAGGAATACACACAAAGTATGTTTTTCGACATGGGTGTGAGACAGTTTCAAACATTAAAATACTGTGTGGGTTTCTCTCCCAGTCAAGTCACTGAGGTAAGATCTTAGCAACTACTACAGCATTGCCCTAATATCCTGTTGGGTGATATTTCCATGGTTGTGGTGTGTATTCATGCTGAAAAAACTTCCACTCTCACCCCCATAAAGATAGTGAATTGGCACCCTATTCCCTATATAGTGCACTACTTTTGACCATAGCCCAGGATAGGGGGCCATTTTGGACACCCCTTTGTTACACTGAGAGCAGGCTGGACCATAATTGCACTTTGCTCCTTTCTTGCTGGCGTCTTGGGAATTGGCTATGAGCCTGGTCAGCAATAGACTAGTCTGACAGAGACCACACCAAACAGTAAACAGCCCCTAATCATTCTCAGAACCTTTCCACCGCCACACACGTGAGTGGGGAAAAAAAGCAATCCCCTTTGGACTGACTACATGTCAGGAAAATGATCACGTTCCACTTGGAAAACCAGTTGAGTGTGTTTGTGTGTGTTGTGTTTTGTGCATTCAGAGGGGGGGCTTTGGAAGCCACGTGGCCTGTGTTTACATGAATTCAGTAAGCTGAACTAGGTGGGAGCAGCCAGAGCAACAAACACAACTACAGTGCAGCCAGCCAGAAAGCATTTCTCCCACTCTCTCATGCTACTTTTTAATTCTCTTTCCCTCACTCATTCTCTCTATTTGCTCCAGAGTTCTATAATTCTCTCTCTCTCTCTGGTTTATGCCTTCTCTTTACTGTCTCTAAACGGTCTCCTTTTCACTCTGTCTGTCTGTCTGTCTGTCTGTCTGTCTGTCTGTCTGTCTGTCTGTCTGTCTGTCTGTCTGCCTGTCTGCCTGTCTGCCTGTGTTTCTACTGTTTGATGTACCCTTTTCTGGCTCCTCCCTCCTGGCTCTCTTGTGAGTGGCAGAGTCAAATTCCTCATCATAGTGGAGCAGTCTCTTCTGCCCCAAGCTGCAGAAAAACAAACAATACATGTATGACTCGTGAGTATGGATGAGTACGGAAAATGCAGTTAATCACTTATTATGGGTATGCAGCATTTCCAATTATTATTATTATTATTTTTACATTTATAGCATCCATACATGTTACCTGATATTACAAGTCTTGTCTAAAAGAAGAACTGTACTCACCCATCCTCACCGTCATCTGATATGCATGTCTGATAAAGGATAAAGAGCAAGATTAGATATCCGATATCCGTATCTATATTGAGAAAAAGCACACAACTGTCATACTTGAATAAACGTAAAAATACCTTTAATAAAAAATGACTCAAGTAAAAGTGAGTCACCCAGTAAAATACTACTTGAGTAAGTCTAAAAGTATTTGGCTAAAATGTACTTAAGTATGAAAAGTAAAAATATAAATAATTTACAATCCTTTATATTAAGCAAACCAAACAGCACCATTTTCTTTTTTTTCTTATTTCTGGATAGCCAATGGCACACTCCAACACTTAGACATACTTTACTAACAAAGCCTGTATGTTTAGCGTGTCCTCCAGATCAGAGGCAGTAGGGATGACCAGGGATGTTCTTTTGGTAAGTGTGTGAATTGCACCATTTTCCTTTCCTGCTAAGCATTCAAAAAGTAATGAGTACTTTTGAGTGTCCGGGAAAAAAGGACATTATTTTCTTTAGGAATTTAGTGAAGTAAAAGTAGTCAAGAATATAAACAGTAAAGTAAAGTATAGATACCCCCAAAAAACAACGAAATTAGTACTTTAAAGGATTTTTACTTAATAACTTTACAAAACTGCTAATAAATATAACATGTAAATGACCCAGAGCATAGTCTTTGTTCATGTTTCGGATCGTTAGTACTCTAGTTGTTTACAGGGACAACCACCTTGAGGGGGAAACCCGAGCCCTTACAGGACAATAACAAGGACATCATGTGATGTCACATCTCCAGAATGTTCTATACCTGGGCTATTTGTTCAGCTGCTATTGTCTCAAGCCAACTACACTGAAACTCTCCAGTCAGTGTAGCACCAGCACCCCTTGAGGGTTGCCGTCTCTTAGCTGTGATAGTCCTTTTGTGTTCTTTATGTTGCACAACACACATTTTCTGAAAAAGATGTCTCAAAAATGTCATGTGATCTCACACAAATTTAAATAAGTCTTGTTATATGAGCTCTACTCCTCTATTTCAGCTGATTATTGTATTTAAATGAATCAGCAGTATTGTATGCAACCAGGTGTATATTTCTTTATAACTCATTTGTATTACAAATTATCCAGGAAAATGTTGCTCAGTCCTAGCAAAGGCTAAAAACAAAACGTCCCTAGAAACTATGGTAAGTTTGACGATATGCTGCAGTGTAACATGGGTAGGGTTGCATTCCAGTTTCTTTCCCAAAGTTCCCAGGTTTTTCCCAGAAATCCCAGTTGGAGGATTCCCTCCCTGCGTATTGCCTCCCAGCGTATTGCCTCCCAGCGTATTGCCTCCCAGCGTATTGCCTCCCAGCGTATTGCCTCCCAGCGTATTGCCTCCCAGCGTATTGCCTCCCAGCGTATTGCCTCGATTCCAGGAATCCTCCAACTGGTATTTCTAAAAAGTCCAGGAACTTTGGGAAAGTTACTAGAATTTTGAAACCCTAAACATGGGTAATGTAAGATTACTCTCTAGGGGGTGGGGTAGATCAGCTTTAATAGTTCTAATAGTTTAATAGTTCTAGTAATTTGGGGCGGCAGGGTAGCCTAGTGGTTAGAGCGTTGGACCAGTAACCGGAAGATTGCAAGTTCGAATCCCCAAGCTGACAAGGTGCAAATCTGTCGTTCTGCCCCTGAACAGGCAGTTAACCCACTGTTTCCAGGTGTCATTGAAAATAAGAATTTGTTCTTAACTGACTTGCCTAGTAAAATAAAGGTTAAAAAAATAAAAATTGTTTGCATGATTTTCCCTTTACTTATCCCCCTACCCTACTTGGAGTAAACTAACGGGTAAACTACTGCTACTTACAGTTATTTTGCTCACATCTAACGGTACCTGTAGTTAAATTGTAGTTTCTTCAATTGCTGGATTTTTCATCCACACCAACCCTCCGATGTCCACAGATCAATCAATCTTTCCTAGTATAATGCCATTTAGCTATTTCCTTCAGCAATACATCCCTCCATTTTACAATGATGTTATAAATAGGGAGGTTCAGGACCCTCGTTAGACATTTCTACTTAGTATATTGCCCTAAAAATAAATACTTTGATATTTCCCGTTGACTGATTCTGGTTTTCAGGTCCCCTAACGTTACAGTTTGCAGGTCCACCTGAACCCTGATATTATTATGAAATAACAACCATTCCTGGACCTGACTCAGAAAGCGAGCCACCAATGGACAGTACAAGAACATATGTTTTCTTGTGGTAGAGTTTGTACAAGGCTGACTGTTCAATCGCCCCATATATTGAGCATTCTTTTTGTAGCAAGTATTTTATATAATAGTTGAAACGAGCGGATTGATGTGTCAATTGTAGTTTTATATGTCAGACCCTATGCTAAGGTATTGGGACATCAAAGACCTGTTCCCAACGGACATGAAATGTATACAGTATCACTGTCAAACCTTTTGATTCTAAGCGGAACTGATACATTTTTTGATTTATACTAATAATTTTAAGCCATTTATGATTTTTAATGGGAGGCAGACAGACTAATTGTTTACTTTCTTGTTTAAGTAATTGTCTCTTCCAATTTTGTGATAGAGTCTTGATGTGTTGGTTATAATTTCGAATTGAGCACACTCCTCGGTACACTGTTATTAGTTGCTTGTGTGACATAATTTTACCATTTTTGTTTACAATGTCCTTCATAAATATGATATCCTTTTAGTAAATCTCCGCCCAAATGTGTTTTTCTTCTCTATCAGTATATTGGAGTTTAGCCATATTATTTGCTGTAATATCAGATCTGCCTTTTCTGGAGGATGAAATTGAAATTGTAGCCGACTTTGACTTCATTTAAAAAGTAGGATACTTTAAAGAGGGATGCCCACTCTTAAACACAGGATGGGCCTCTCTAAGTACCTTTCTAGAAAACCAATTTGGATGTAGAGAATTTCTGGACAATGGATACTTTAAGAGAGCGGTTTAATGCTTTAATATTTTAACTTTACATGTAATGTAGGACTTACATGCTGGCGCTGGCTGCTGGGGAAGTAAACCTCAGGGATGAAGAGGACCGGCTGGGAGTTCATATCACTCATGGCTTTGAACGATGTTATGTCCACATGCTTCAGCGTCAGAGGGTCTTCCACACCTGCGATAGGACAGCAGGGGGAGGTAGAGAGGTTAACATGGGAGCAGGATGGGACGGTAGTCTCGCTCACCAAAATAAGGGGCCCTCCGTCTGGGCACTCCACCATCGGTTGTGAGAAGAGACCAATGGGACTGTTGCAAAGAACATGTGCTTTTCCTTTTCTTCAAGGTGTTTTTTTATTTTATTGAGGCAGGTCTACTATTGTATGTCAACTCTAGAGACTGAGTTTCTTTACCCTTGACATGCTGTTTCCCTGGCTTTTTTTTTAGGGGTTAGTTGAGGACAGGATTTTGTGAATCACACAAAGAAAAATGTATTCATTATAAGCACTATATATTAATCTCGGGTTAACCCAGAACTAAAGTCTTGCGTAATTGGTCAGATGTTCGATTAAGTTCTGGGTTCATGTTTTGAGAAGAGATAGAATGAGGATTGGAAACGGACTGAAGAGCTCCACCCTCTCTCTTTGCAAGTTGCGGGCAAGTCTATGGGCCAAATGTCCCCAACCCATTCAAAACACACCTGCGAAATTGTGATTTGTCCAAAGCACCGGAACTAAGAGCAGGGACACACATAAGGTTGTCTACCGTTCACCAGCCGAGAGTAATTACACCTCTGAACAGTGTAGGCAGTCAATCTCTTTTGTGTTCACACAGAAAAGACGTTTAAGTCATCAGCCACAAAGCCTTGTTAAAATTCTCCAAACCAAAAGGTGGCAGTAGCCTTGTTTGGCAATGCATGTCCGCGTGTGTTGCTTAGTTTATTGCTATTTTGTAGAAAGCCCTTGATGATACTAGCCAGATGGCCACAGCTAGATAACTATCTAGAAAGATGACAAAGAAACAATTTAATCCACTTTCCATAATCCCATACTACCAGCCCATAGCTAGCTGGCTAAACATTTCGGCAGTGAGATTGTCGATGTGTTTCATTCTTAATGCTGCTCGTTATCTCACATGTATCGTGACCGATCTACGGTACCATTGATGTTTATGTTGTCTGTAATCGAGAGATTAAATTATATATATATATACACACACACTACATGACCAAAAGTATGTGGAAACCTGCTCGTCGAACATCTCATTCCAAAATCATGGGCATTAATATGGATTTGGTCCTTTAACAGCCTCTACAGCTGCTATAACAGCCTATACTCTTCTAGGAAGACATTCCACTAGATGTTGGAACATTGCTGCAGGGATTTGCTTCCATTCAGCAACAAGAGCATTAGTGGGGTTGGGCACGGATGTTGGGCGATTACACCTAACTCGCTGTTGGCATTCCAATTCATCCCAAAGGTGCTCGATGGGGTTGAGGTCAGGGCGCTGTGCGGGCCAGTCAAGTTCTTCCACACTGATCTTGACAAACCATTTCTGTATGGACCTTGCTTTGTACACTGGGCATTGTCATGCTTAAACCGGAAAGGGCTTTCCCCTAACAAAGTTGGAAGCTCAGAATCGTCTAGAATGTCCTTATATGCTGTAGCGTTAAGATTCACTTCACTGGAACTAAGGGGTCTAGCCCGAACCATGAAAAACAGCCCCAGACCATTATTCCTCCTCCACCAAACTTTACATTTGGCACTATGCATCCGAGCAGGTAGAGCTGGGTGGTATACCCTATTTTACGATATACCGGTATTGATGCATGGACCTATTTGGTTTTTACTTTACCTTCTATAACGGCATTTGAATACTTGTTAAATGTGATATGCTGTGTGTAATGTCCATATATATAGTTTATTTGCTACTTGAGTCATCCATCTCCACTCTCTATGTCCATGCCACTTTCCACACAGACCTAGCCCCGCCCCCTGTCACTCAAGAGACATATATGATCAATGCAGCACATGAAACAATATGAGGGGTTGGCCGGTAGGGATATCCTTGTCTCATCACGCACCAGCGACTCCTGTGGCGGGCCGGGCGCAGTGCGCGCTTACCAAGGTTGCCAGGTGCACGGTGTTTCCTCCGACACATTGGTGCGGCTGGCTTCCGGGTTGGATGCGCGCTGTGTTAAGAAGCAGTGCGGCTTGGTTGGGCTGTGTATCGGAGGACGCATGACTTTCAACCTTCGTCTCTCCCGAGCCCGTACGGGAGTTGTAGCATTGAGACAAGATAGTAGCTACTAAAAACAATTGGATACCATGAAATTGGGGAGAAAACGGGGTAAATTTTTTAAAATATATATATATATATATATAAATCCACTAGCTTGTTAGCCGCTAATGCTAATCGCAAGCGAGCTGATAAATGTACTGCGTCCGAGCAGTGATGGTACATCTGCATATTTTTTGTGCAACATTAAATGAAGCGAAAGATTATAGGGTCCCCTAGGAAACACTGGTCAACACTTTGGTTCCTACCCTGTCACAATAACTCCTCCCTGTCATTTTCATTTGTCGTCATGTAAAACTGTATTTAAAGTCCTTACTAAAATATTCTAACTTTAGAATTTGAATAATAATTACATTTCCATGAATCCAACAGTTCACCCAAGTGTTTTGCTCTAAATCACAAGTCAAATCGCAATTGCAACATTTGGTTAAAAATAAGGCCGAGATTGTTTGCCCATATTGTGCAACCCTACGTGGCAGTGTGGAAATTATCTCAAATGAGTGCAGGAAATGCAGAAAATTTGTTTGAGTGTAAGTTGAATTGAACAGATTCATCCATCGAACTGCCAAATGGTGAAGTGTGATTCATCACTCCAGAGAACGTGTTTCCACTGCTCCAGAGTCCAAATGTGGCGAGCTTTACACCACTCCAGCCGACGCTTGGCATTGCGCATGGTGATCTTAGGCTTGTGTGTGGCTGCTTGGTCATGGAAACTACTCCCTTCACAGAACAAGTCCTCAACTGGCAGCTTCATTAAATAGTACCCGTAAAACACCAGCCTCAACGTCAACAGTAAAGAGGCGACTCGGGGATGCTGGCATTCTAGGCATTCCTCTGTCCAGTGTCCTTTTGCCCATCTTAATCTTTTCTTTTTATTGGCCAGTCTGAGATATGGCTTTTTCTTTGTAACTCTGAATAGAAGGCCAGCATCCCGGAGTCGCCTCTTCACTGTTGATGTTGAGACTGGTGTTTTGCGGTACAATTTCTTGAAGCTGCCAGTTGAGGACTTGTAAGGTGTCTGTTTCTCAAACTAGACACTCTAATGTACTTGTCCTCTTGCTCAGTTGTGCACCGGGGCCTTCCACTCCTCTTTCTATTCTGGTTAGAGCCAGTTTGCGCTGTTCTGTGAAGGGAGTAGTACACAGCGTTGTACGAAATCTTCAGTTTCTTGGCAATTTCTCGCACTGAATAGACTGACGAGTTTCAGAGGAATGTTCTTTGTTTCTGGCCATTTTGAGCCTGTAATCGAACCACCAAATGCTGACGCTCCAGATACTCAACTAGTCTAAAGAAGGGCAGTTTTATTGCTTCTTTAATCAGAACAACAGTTTTTAGCTGTGCTAACATAATTGCGATAGGGTTTTCTAATGATCAATTAGCACTTCAAAATTATAAACTTGGATTAGCTAACACCAAATGTGCTTTTCTTTCAAAAACAAGAACATTTCTAAGTGGCCCCAAACCTTTGAACGGTAGTATATATGTATGGGTGTACTTAAAGACTGACTGATTGATTGTATTAGGTGTACTGTACTCACAGGCTGCAGTTGTCTCCTGTCCCCTTCCCTTCCTTTGAGTCTGCTTCCTCTCCTCGTCTCGGATCTTCCTCTCGGCACCTTTGTCACAGAACACCTTGATCTGGCAGTAGGCTCTGTGCACTAGCTTGTCACCATGGCCACCACAGCTGTAGGTGTCAATCTGGAGGTTGAGAGGAAGGCCCCGCACTCCCTTTTGAGGGGAGAAGTCTGTACTCAGACAGTTCACTGACACAAACACCTGATGGGGCAAAGATCAAGGTACATAAGGATTCAAATTCTTAAACACTTTATTGTTCATCCAATTTACATTGGACAGAAAAGTCTATGGCATGAGGCTCACATACAACATTAAATAAACACACCAATGATGACATGAAAACATACACTGTTAGAGTAGGAGTAGACAGAATGTTTTACATGTAAATGAACAGTCCTGATGCACATTTATGGGTTTATTTCCATTGAGTATGACAATTCTTTCATGCTGGTAGAAAACCAAGGTAGAAAATTGTAGTCTCTAGAAACTGTAGTCCTGGGTTGTTTCAAAGTGTTGTGTATGATTGATTTACTTGTGTATGTCTCCCCCAGCTGGAGATTGTTTGTAACTACTTTATTTTTCTGACAAAGACATACATTTTGCTTCAAATTCTGGTGTAGAGTGAAGTTGCCTCTAGACTAGAGTCTCTAGAGTCTAGATGCTGATCTTGCATTTTTTACACTATTGGTTCAGGTTAAGATTGGGGGAGGGCAAGTTGATCCTAGATCTATACCCAGGGGAAACTTCACCCCGGAGCCCAAAATATTGGCCTCTTTTACCCGTGGCTCGTCCTTAGTGTCCCATGTGAAAGAGATGGCATTGTAGGCAATCTCCTCAATACTGGCAATCGTATTGAAGCTCTCTTTGTAGTCAGCTGGGATGAACAAACAGGGAAGAGATACAACAAGATGGTTTACACACAAACAATAATGTTTAGTGACTGTTTTGGTTGTGTGTGTGTGTGTGTGTGTGTGTGTGTGTGTGTGTGTAAAGCAGCATCGTTCTTGTTTGGAACAATCGATTGACTGCATTTGACCTAACACAACATCATGCAGACGTATAATGAATTTAGCAGCAGGAATAGGGACCGCGCTGCTTGAGTGACAGAGGGCGTGGCTTGATGTGTGGCAGAAAGCGGCCACAAGAGCAGAAAAAAACATAGCAAATTATAAAAACAGACATGGCACACGGCTGAGATGCATTTCAAAATATTGCATGCGATATGGATTTCTTGCGATATGAATATTGCACATGTCAATACTGCGATTTCGATGTGAATTCAATTAATTGTGCAGCCCTAGTGTGAGTGAGAGTGTGTGAGTGAGAGTGTGTGCGTGCGTATGATTGCAGTGTGTTTATGAATGCGTGTGTGTAACCCCTTACCAATATCAATGCAGCGCTGCTTGGCTGTGTGCTGTCTGCTGTGCCAGTATCTCCAGTGTTTGAGCTGGTCATCTGTGAACTTTTCCTCTCCAAACACCAGCATCACCACACTCTGAAATATTCCATCAGTAAGTCATTCCCAAAACATTCCCCAAACCTCGAGACACACTAGATACTTGTAGAATAGAAATAGATGAGAGATGAAAGAGAAGGGAGAGAAAGACACAGAGAGGGAGGGAGGAGAGACAGAAAGAGGGATAAGAATAGAAACAGAAGAGATACAATAGAGAAGCTCATACTCGGAATGCTCCATTGAGGTGGGGTAGGACCGTGGGGCCCCTTAGCTCTCTTAGGGTGATGGGGTAGAACTGGCCCTTGTTCAGGTAACTCATCTGGCCACTGCTGCTCTTGGGCCGGATAGACTGGGGAGCCTCCAGCATGTACTCAAAGTGTTGACTAAGAGAGAGAATATTCTTGGTCATCATACACCCTTGATGTCTGGTGACTATGAAAGCATTTTTGAAAACACACAAAGTTCAGTTCATTTATTCTGCCTTTAACATGAATGTGTAAAAGGAATGTGTCTCTCAATGTGTCTCCCAGTCTCTATCCCATGTTTGACTGAGTATGTTACCTTGCTGTCAAGCTGTAGTAAGGGTATCCACCGGGAGGGATGGAGGTCATACGTTGCTGGAGCTCCTCCGAGAGAGGGAAGACCTGTGGGTCACAACAAAACATTCCAGGGGAACATTAGCACCATAGACATAGGATTCGACCCAAATGGCACCCTATTCACTTGGCTTTATAGTGCACTATAGGGAATATGGTGCCATTTGGGTGGCACCCATAATAATCTGTATAGGTGACCATGACATATTATACTACAAGTGAATAGGCTGTTTCTCACAAGCATGCTACTTTTACAGAGCGTGAGACACTCTCATTCATTTCAATGGGGTGGCAGGTAGCCGAGTGGTTAGAGCGTTGGGCCTTGTTCAGGGGCAGTTAACCCACTGTTCCTAGGCCATCATTGTAAATAAGAATTTGTTGTTAACTCACTTGCCTAGCTAAATAAAGGATCAATTAAAAATGTTTTTTTTTTTTTTTTAAGAAACCTGGGTGTAAGCAGTACAGCTCCACAAGAGGATTGTGCTGCTCAGTGTAAAATGATGCCCTGGTTCAATCTGGTTCTTGAGGAACAGTTAGAGGACCTACCTCATCGGAGCTGTCCTTGTAGGGCTCTGTGTGGGTGGAATCGGGGGTGAGGCTCTTGGCTCTGGGGCTGTACTGGCTGTGGTTGAGCTGGTGACTGAAGGCCATTCCGTCGGACTGAGAACTGTGGGAGCTGTGGGGACCAGGGGGGAGGCCCACTGGGAAGGAGTGCAGGGCCAGGGTCCGCCCTGTGCTGATGGAGTAGGAGGGAGGGCTGGAGAGGCAGACTATGGAGTCTGAGGCTGGGTAGAGAGCCCGGATCTTGTCCCCCCGGCTGGGTTGGCTGCTGCCCTTGGCCGCAGTGTTGCGAGGGACGGCCCTCAGGGGAGAGTCTTGGAGTGGCATCATGACATTTCTGAGGAGATGATCAGAGTAAATGTAATCTGAGCGCAACTTTCTTTACTTCAACACACTTTGTCTCGATTTACAGTAAATGTAAGTATTCCAAGTCATAACTGGATAACAACATCATAACTAAGGATATTCATTACATTTTGTTTGGATCAGTATCGCCCAGGAGCACTTCTGTTTTGGGCTGTCCAGCCGTTCTCCTATCTCGTGGCACCTAGAAGTAATACAATACATATGATACATTTATGGCGGTGGAGGTACTTATAGAATCGTTATAGTATAGTAGGTATATAGTAGTAGTAATATAAACTCATCAAAAGAAGAAGCATCCGCAAACTGTAATTTGCATTTATTTTCAGCAAACTTAACATGCGTAAATATTTGTATGAACATAATATTCAACAACTGAGACATAAACTGAACATGTTCCACAGACATGTGGACTAACAGAAATTGAATAATGTGTCCCTGAACAAAAGGTGGGTCAGGTTGAGTCTTCAGGAAGGGTACCACATGAGGGAGTCTTCCCTGTAACGCACAGCGTTGAGATCGCCTGCAATAACAACAAGCTCAGTCCGATGATGCTGTGACACACCGCCCCAGACCAAGACAGACCCTCCACCTCCAAATCGATCCCGCTCCAGAGTACAGGCCTCGGCGTAACGCTAATTTCAATTGGAGATGGGTTCATAAATTGAATCTAGCTTTTATATAGGAACCCCTGTGAGAGAATACTCACTAACCAATCATTGTTGCCCTGATTGAACCTTTACAGAGGGACAAGGCAGGGTTGTGCGCTGTCGCCTATGCTCTTCGCCCTAATTATTGAACCTCTCGCTCAGGCGATCAGATCTCATGCAGCAATACACGGCTATAATACTAAAGATACTCTAAATAAGATTTCCCTATACGCAGATGACATTCTCCTCTATGTAACAAAACCCCAAGCTAGTATTCCAGCTATTCTTGATGTGATTAATTTGTTTGGTACCTTCTCGGGATACAGAATAAATTGGAACAAGAGCGAATTAATGCCCATACGGTTGCAAAACACCTCCTGGCTAGAACATCTCCCATTAAGTTATCTTCAGAAAAATGTACCTACCTAAGAATTGTAGTTACCAAACAATACTCCTCACTATTTAAAGAGAATTTCCCCTCTCTGATGCAAAAACTCAAGGCAAACATACAATTTTGGAGAACTCTCCCAATTTCTCTGCTCGGAAGAAATAATGCCATTAAAATGGTCTTCCTCCCACAACTGCTCTACCTATATCAGAACATCCCAGCATTCATACCTAAATCCTTTCATAAACAACTGGACTCAATTATCAATCCTTTCATCTGGGATTATAAAACACACAGAACACACAGGACAGGTAAAAAAAACTCTTTAAATCCAAGATGGATTGTCTCTCCCAAATTTTATATTTGACTATTAGGCCGCTAACCTCCGCACTGTTACGTTTTTGCTGGCTTAGTATGGAGCGTGAGGAGTGTCATCCCTTCTCTATTGGCGCTGTGATTTTGTCGCCTGTCAATCTGGAGATGTCACTTTATTTTAACAATCCTATTATACATAGCACAGTCCGAATCTGGAAGCAAATTAAAGTCCACTTTAAGCTTAGACCAATATCATTCATGCTCCCTGTTGCTAGGAATCCCTCCTTTGGCCCCTCTAACCTTGATAACACCTTTGAGCGATGGGGAGAGTTAGGGATAAGTACCATAGGGGATTTATATATAGAGGGCACCTTTGCTTCCGTTGAGTTGCTGAGGGAAATTTATAATCTTCCCAGAAGTAACTTTTTCAGATAGTCTCTAATTTGTCGGTATGTTAGAAAACACCTCCCAACATTTGGGAATGCTAAACCTTCCATGTTTGACGGATGCATAAAAATATGCCCCCACCTCAGACAAACTGATATCTTGTCTATATGACCCTTTTCAATCTGTTAGCACAACTTCTACAGATGCCATTAAGGCAAAATGGGAGGAATAACTAGGGACTGACATTTCGGTGTCAGACTGGAAAAAGAGCTTGGAGAATATCCACACATGCTCCATTAATTCCAGACATCGTCTCATACAGTTCAAGGTATTACACAGATTACACTATTCCAAACTAAACTGCATAGGATATTTCCTGATTCATCCCCTATGTGTGATAAATGTCAGGCTGCTCAGGGTACACTACTCCACTGCTTTGCCCTATGCTCTAGCTTGTATGGTTATTGGGGTGGAATTTTTAGGATCCTCACTGAAGTTTTGGAGACTTCATTAGACCAAGACCCGCTTCTGATAATCCTGGGAGTGTCTGATTCCCTAAACGGATTAACCAACCCCCCCCCCAAAACAACTCATCTCTTACAGTCTCATTGCGGCAACAAAAAACAATATTGTTGTTTTGGAAAAAAGAGGGAAGCGCCCTCTACCAAATTATGGCTCAGTGAATTGGCAAACACTGTACACTTAGAAAGAATTAGATATATTCTGAACAATAAATTATCAACATTTGATCAAATCTGGCAGCCTTTCCTATCTTACTTGGACCAGTAAGCGCAGTGAATTTGTACACTTTAACACAATCTCAATTGTACTATTTTAATCTACCTTTGGGCAGCATGTGCTGTCGTGTTTTGTATTATTTGTTTTGTACCCAGAACTCGTGAGTCTTGTTGTTTCTGTTTGCTCTTTAATGTTTAGATAAAAATGGTATACTTGTCTTTTATACATATACACCATTCTTGTGTGAGTTCAATAAAAAAAATACTTCAACAAGTAACGCTCATTTCTTCGACGATAAATGTGAATCCGACCATCACCCCTGGTGAGACAAAACCACGACTTGTCAGTGAAGAGCACTTTTTGACAGTTCTGTCTGGTCCAGCGACGGTGGGTTTGTGCCCATAGGCGACGTTGTTGCCGGTGATGTGTGGTGAAGACATGCCTTACATCAGAGCTACATGCCCTCAGTCCAGCCTCTCTCAGCCTATTGCGGACAGTCTGAGCACTGATAGAGGGATTGTGCGTTCCTGGTGTAACTCGGGCAGTTGTTGCCATTCTGTACCTGTCCCGCAGGCGTGATGTTCGGATGTACCGATCCTGTGCAGGTGTTGTTACACATGGTCTGGCACTGCGAGGATGATCAGCTGTCCGTCCTGTCTCCCTGTAGCTCTGTCTTAGGCGTCTCACAGTATGGACATTGCAATTTATTGCCCTGGCCACATCTACAGTCCACATGCCTCCTTGCAGCATGCTTAAAGCACATTCACGCAGATGAGCAGGGAAACTGGGCATCTTTCTTTTGATGTTTTTCAGAGTCAGCAGAAAGGCCTCTTTAGTGTTCTAAGTTTTCATATCTGTGACCTTAATTGCCTACCGACCGTAAGCTGTTAGTGTCTTAACCGTTCCACGGGTGCATGTTCATTAATTGTTTATTGTTCATTGAACAAGCATGGGAAACAGTGTTTAAACACTTTACAATGAAGATCTGTGAAGTTATTTGGAATTTGACAAATTATCTTAAAAAGACAGGGTCCTGAAAAAAGGACTTTCTTTTTTTGCTGAGTTTAGTAGGTACCTTGTAGTAGTCGTAGAGGAGGCCCAGAGCGTTGGCACTGTCCTCATCTCCATTGATGCTCATCATGGCCTTGGAGGCGGCTGTCAGGGGGTTCTCCAGGAAGGTCCTCCATGCCTCGTCATCCTCCGTGAATGCTTGACGCTGACCACCGCTGTACGATGGCTCATTCTGGAGCACCAGAACACCCCTCTTTCTGCACAGTGAGTGGGACAGTCCAACATTTAGTTCAGAATCCCTCTTTCTACAGTGGGACAGTCCCAACTTTTAGTTTCGAACCCCCATTTTTCTGCAGTGGGTCAGGTCAACATTTAGTTCAGAATCTCCCTAATTATGCCCAATAATAGCCACAACCTCTTCAATGTTACATATTACACGGACAGAAGCAGTCCCATAGTGAGCAGCAGGTTTGTAAGTGCTACCTTCAAGCAGTAGCACTCGACAGATCTATTATCCTGCTCTACCAGCAAGACAGGTATTCAATTCGTTGTCTGTGTCATGGCAATCAGACTAAATTAATGTAATAGCTTTGTTTAAATAAAAGATGTCGGGTACAGAAATAGGACCAGTGTGTCAGTATGAGTACATTGTCTTAAGTTCAATGCACAATCAAGTGCATTCCACAACTGTCATTAATGTAATAGATTTCTTTCGAAAGTTTTCCAAATTCTAAAAATATTAAGTGAAACCCATTTCAAAATATTTACAGGATCAGCATTAAACAATCTTAAATACATCTGTAAAAATACTAAAAATATTACAATTGTGACTCAGTAACTCACAATAGTTTACCTAGGCTACCTGGAGTTCGGCTATTGAAGTTCATCAACCGAATTGCGATAAACATTTTATCATTCCCGTAAACAGACGTATTCAGCTCAGATTCATACACACAACACAACTGGACCGTGTAGGCCCACTTACTTGCCAAGCTCCTGTGTCATTTCGCTCTGCCGGACTGGACTTTCGAGTTGGAACGGTAAATCCGATCCGTTCACTATTTAAAAAACACGAGATGCTGGTAGGTAAACGTATGTCAACCGTGTCCTCCAGAACTAGTTTATTCGGCTTTTCTCGATCTGTGAGCTGGAGCCGAAGTTTTACCTGCGTTAGGCCACGCTATTGGCTTCCTGTGACAATGGGCGGGTTTCAGGTAAAACGTACTAGGAAATAGATTGTGGAGGTTCACAAAAACCGAAACATACCAGTTTCGTAAAGAGAAGTGCCTGAGACTTGGAACAAAGTATTCCAAAACCACACTAATGGCAGGTAACACCTATTACATGTCCATCACATTAAAAACGGAACAGTTTGTACTTAGCCTAAAATGTCAGGCATTCCTTAATGAACAGAGCAACACATGGCTATTTATAACATTGTAATAACAGAACAGTTTAATATAATTTAAAAAGGTACATTTTCATAAACTTCATATTGCGTTGTAATCACAGGAGCATTGCCATTCATCCTTGGCAATGCAATGAGACAATTTGTACAAAAAAAGCACAATCAATTTGCATTGATACAAAAACCATATAAATAATCGACAGTTGTTCCAGATGAAGTCACTCTCTCTTTAGTCACCGAGAACATGTTTTACTGGTTTGTTTGTGTCGTTTTTTGGGCTGTGTCTTTCTGGGCGTAGCTCTTGCCCTGGGCTGGGACTTGCTGCTCCCAAGGAAGCACCTCTCCACCTTCAGTACCTCTTCGTATACACAGCCAGGTTTAACCCCCAGGAGGAAGGAGAAGAGGTCCAACAGCCACACGTACATCCTGGGGAGAGTGACCTCTACCTCCGCATAGTGGCTCTTACAAAACCTGTGGGGGGGGGAAGAAAACATGACCAATAATGTTTTAAAGAAGGTACATGACCCGGGCCCTTTGTGTGCCTCGTGCAGCGCAATCCCTGTGAGGTGTGCAGTAAAGGCCATTCTGAGAGAGTTGAATTTAACTTTTATGGAGCACTGGAAATTCTGCAAGTAGAACCAAAAGTTGGCAGATTTGCAAATGGAGTACGTCTCACGCCCCTGTGCATGCGACTATTAACCACTGCTAATAACTAGTGTGCAAACAACATACGACAGACATCCTGGTCCTCTCATCCAGAACATATTTAAAGCTTGTCATTGTGCGTTTGGTTTCTATATGTATATTCACAAGTCGCATCTCAACATTGTCTGCCAAAATTCTGAAAACTTCCCTAAAGCATTCTTATGCATGCTGGGAAAACCCATAGCCAGTGCGGTCTCTAGCTGAAACTAGGTTTTATTAAAAGGGATGGTTTAGATACGCCCTATGGAGAGTGGAACCCTTGTGGGGCAGGTTAGAAGGGAGTCGGCCTCCACAACTAAAAGCATAGACCCCAGGTGTAGATTAATGGTGGGTGCAGTTGCCAATCACTATAGGATTCAGCCTCAGCAAACTGAGGAAGGTGAAAAGGAAAGAGTCGCTTGGTAGATTTGATCAGTGCTGACAGTGAAAACAGGCCCCCCATCAGAGGAGAGAGAGAACACAGGCCTACATTCCCCCTTTCCTTCACCCAGCATATACAACCACCACAAGCTCTCAGCAGTCTGGTAACTGTGCACTGTATGTTTGTGAGAGGGCTATCATAGTTTAGAAAAAAAAGACATTAGTTAGGATGTTTAGGTGAGGTTCAGGGTAACCCCAACAAGGGAAATATTAACTTAGATGCAAGATGGGTACACTTCCCACTCCTGCAAGCTGATAGTTGCGGGATCAACAGAGAAGTTAAATCGTATGCTTGTTGCAGAGGTCTAAGCTGACTCTGCGGTTTACTTTGTGCATCACTGACTACCTTAAAGGTTGTTTTTTTTTGCATGCAAGTTGACTGAGAACACATTCTCAGTTACATCAACAACCTCAGGAATAGTTACATGGGAGAGGAGGGGGATGAATGAGCCAATTGGAAGCTGAGGATTAGGTTGCCAGGTACTGGGCCTTACCTGGGCTTGCAGGCCCTCAGGGCTGGGTGCCAGTATTCTGGGTTGGCGGGCTGGAGGCTTGCCCCTCTCTGCCGGACGCTGCTGTCCAGGGTCAGGTGGTGATAGCTGGGCCCGTCCCAGACCTCCTCCCCCCCCTCACCCCAGCGGAAACAGAAGCTGGAGGGAGGGGTGGATGGTGGGGCCACAGGGGAACCAGACAGTTTCTGGAAACTCAACTGGAGCTGCTCTGCAATACCTGGAGAGGGAGAAGGAGGGGGAAAAGTGAGGGTGCAGGAAATGGTGAGGGAAAAGGGTGTGGTTAGTTGGTGAGGGAAAGAGAAGGGGAGTAGTGAGATCAGGGTGGAGAAAAGGGAGATTAGCAAAAGCAGAATGACAGAGTACCAGTCAAGTTTGGACACACCTCCTCATTCAAGATTTTATTTATTTATATTTACTCTTCTCTACATTGTAGAATAATAGTGAAGATGTCAAAACTATGAAATATTTGAGATTCTTCAAAGTAGCCACCCTTTGCCTTGATGACAGCTTTGCAAACTCTTGGCAGTCCCAATCAGCTTCACCTGGAATGCATGAAGGAGTTCCCACATATGCTGAAAACTTGTTGGCTTCTTTTCCTTCACTCTGCGGTACAACTTATCCCAAACCATCTCAATTGGGTTGAGGTCAGGTGATTGTTGAGGCCAGGTCATCTGATGCAGCACTCGATCACTCTCCTTCTTAGTCCAATAGCCCTTACACAGCTTGGAGGTGTGTTGGGTCATTGTCCTGTTAAAACTCTGTCTCACAAAGACATGGCGTTTGGAACCAAAAATCTCAAATTTGGACTCTTTTCTCTCTGCTTATTTGAGTTGTTCTTGCAGTCATATGGACTTGGTCTTTTATCAAATAGGGCTACACAACTGATTGGCTCAAATGCATTAAGAAGAAAAGAAATTCCACAAATTAACTTTTAAGAAGGCACACCTGTTAATTGAAATGCATTCCAGGTGACTACCTCATGAAGCTGGTTGAGAGAATGCCAAGAGTGTGCAAAGCTGTCATCAAGGCAAAGGGTGGCTACTTTGATGAATCTAAAATCTATTTTGATTTGTCTTAACACTTTTTTGGTTACTACATGATTCCATGTGTTATTTTGATGTCTTCACTATTATTCCACAATGTAGAAAATTATAAAAATAAAGAAAAACCCTTGAATAAGTATGTGTCCAAACTTTTGACTGGTACTGTATAGGCCGGTGAGTGACATCAGCATGTTTGTGCCAGCTCTTTTTACAGCCCATTTGCCATACACTAAATAGTGGACATGAGCCAGGTCCGTTTTTCTTCTTTATCTGAAAAGACTGATATGAGTGACACCTACGTCTCCTTTTGAGAACGACCGACTTGTCTTTCTTCGAGGTATATAGAGGTTTCTGGGGCTTCCAATACTTTCTGTAGAAATAAATTAAGTGGGTAAATACATTTACTCTATATACTGACATTTATGAAATAGAGGAAATAGATAGATGAAAGGGGGAGACAGTAACAAGGGTGGTACAGGAATTGAACCCCAGTTAGATGTGTTACCACTAGACCACAGTATCTGCCCAGCCAACTTTAAAGAGAGAGCCAGTTAAAAGTGAGGTGTCTCACCTGGCTATATTGTCCTGCCGTCTCCGTGCAGCTGTGGTCAGGGCAGTCTGCATTGCCCTGTACCACCACCTCAGGTTAAAGCGGTTCCCATCTGTCGCACATAAAGAGAGGGATGAGTGCCAGACAGAATTTAGGACACTTGACTTTTGGAATGTCCAACTGAGAAGACTTCCCAAAATAAGTGTCCATTTCCTAACTAGTTGCAAACAAACAGGCTAGGAACTCATGGACTTCATATAAGTCTCATAAAGATTGGCTATACTTCTTAAGAGAAGTTTGGGGCGGCAGCATAGAGCGTTGGACTAGTAACCG
This sequence comes from Oncorhynchus masou masou, assembly GCF_036934945.1. Classification (NCBI taxonomy): domain Eukaryota; kingdom Metazoa; phylum Chordata; class Actinopteri; order Salmoniformes; family Salmonidae; genus Oncorhynchus; species Oncorhynchus masou. The sequence continues at coordinate 9,844,280 of NC_088227.1, forward strand.
AAAGGTTGCAAGTTTGAATCACCGAGCTGACAAGGTACAAATATGTCATTCTGCCCCTGAACAGGCAGTTAACCCACTGTTCCGAGGCCATCATTGAAAATAAGAATTTGTTCTTAACTGACTTGCCTAGTTAAATAAAAAAGGTTAAAAAAAGTCAGAATTCTCCATCTGCTTTTTTAATTACCACAGAAAATAGCAAGGGGAAACTCTAGCGCTTCTAAATCACCCAAATATTTCAGCCCAGCCATGTAATCTACTCTCACTTCTAAGCTGTCAAATGGAAGTGAATGAAAAAAGGCAGTCAGAAATCAAAGGAATGCAGACAAACAGTACATGCAACATTCCCCGTCCCAAAGACAAGACCACACCTCAATGGCCGCTCTTTACGAAAAGCATTAAATCACAATGTGTAGGACAATACAAACTATGATTATCTGTGCTGAAAAAGATAAGATCATGTGAAATGTTAAACAGAACATTAGAAACAGCATTTACTGCCTTTAAAGGCATTCCATTGGCTAAAACCCCTTCAGACACATATGTAAATAACTGTTTAAACACATGTAAATAACTGTTTAATTTATTCCTCTGTATGTACTATGCAACTCCTTATAGCCTTGGGCCAACTTCACACAAGACTCCTGAGAGATTATTCAGATCAATACCTTCTCAATGATGCAAAATAAAAAAATCCACATCTATATCAGCCATCAGGGAGGGCTGGTTATTAACTTATCACACCAAAGTGAATGAGGTTTACCTGGGTTCTCCTTGTTCTTGTCACTTGCATCATTGGATAAATCCCTAAAAACACAAACAGGAGAACTGCGTTAGATATGAGCAGTAGTAAAACAATCACCAAAGTGCAATATCTTGCGTCGGCATAGTGACCTAAACTATTTATGACATTTCTTTTTTTACCCCTTTTTCTCCCCAATTTTGTGGTATCCAATTGTTGTAGTAGCTACTATCTTGTCTCATCGCTACAACTCCCGTACGTGCTCGGGAGAGACGAAGGTTGAAAATCATGCGTCCTCCGATACACAACCCAACCAGCCGCACTGCTTCTTAACACAGCGAGCATCCAACCCGGAAGCCAGCCGCACCAGTGTGCCGGAGGAAACACCGTGTACCTGGCAACCTTGGTTAGCGCGCACTGCGCCCGGCCCGCCACAGGAGTCGCTGGTGCGCGATGAGACAAGGACATCCCTACCGACCAAGCCTTCCCTAAACCGGACGACGCTTGGCCAATTGTGCACCCTTAACCACTGCGCCACCCGGGAGGCCCTATTTATGACATTTCTGTGCGACTGTTTACATGACCAGGGACATGCAGACTTGATGTTCCAGTCTATATTGAGCTTCCTAAAGAACATCGTGGTTTTAAGACTGTGGTAAAATGTTGACATGGCTGACAGACTATATAGTGAACTAGAATTGCCTACTATGATTACATAGTGTCTCAAAACTACCCGAGTGGTCTACAATGTAGTGTTAAAATCTGTATTATGCACTGTCAAACCCCTTGGAGTGAGACCGTTTTTAAATTGACGATAGCAAAAGGTACAGAGGTTCTCGAGAGACAATACTGTTGTGAGAATTTCACAAGTTTACACGTCTCGGGTGCTTCCTCTGGAGGTCGCACCCGACAGTTGCCGCCCTCCAAGCACGGCAGTGTAAACAGAATTGTCTCATTGAGCTCAACATTCCTACAGCATCAATGGTAATAGCAAAGCAATGTTTTTGAAACAGCTGAAATGTATAGAGTAGACATTTTCCTTATATTTTAGACTTGGCGATTTCAAGTAAACTCAAACTTTTTTTTTTTTTTTTTTTACATCGATACTACCTAATTTGACTACATAAGTCAACATCTGTGTGTTTGTCTTGAAGATAACATGTGGTGTGTACAGACAAAAAATAAAACTGTCTGCCCATGCTTGTGAATCGTTGCATTATTCAATTATTCAAGTGTAACATGGTTTTGTTGCAGTAATTAAGAGTGTAAAACGGTAGATGTGTGAAGAGTTGCTTGGTTAACGTTAACTAGTTGCTAGCTAGGAGAATAGTTTGCAATGCTTAACCTTCTGAGTCCTGGCTAGTGGTTACTGTGACATTTACGGTACTTTTGAGTGGCGAAGCAAGAACGTCAACCAAACCCCTTGTCATCTCGTAACATTCCCGTCGCTAATGTGAATTGTAAAGTGTTAGTACATGTAAATTGTTAGTACATGACTATTTGGTGAGAATAAGCCCTTAAATACATTTCTCTCCCTCTCTCTACTTAACAGACGGCATAGCTACCACTCAGTGTGGTCGTCTAGTTTGAAGAGCAGCTTCATGGCGATGATGATCAGGGCAGCAGCCTGGACATCGTAGTGTGGGAGAGAGGATCTAGACCTCATGGGTTCAAAGGTCACGGACGACTCCATTCCAGCCTTCTTCATGATCCTGCACACCCAGTCATGCAGCTCATCTGAAGAAAAAAAAAGTACTGGTTGATTGGAATAACTTGTGTTGAGACTGGAGTTACACATTGTGTAAAGTTAAAATAAATAAATGTAAAAGGGGAACAGGTATAAACAACTAGACAAAAAAACAACAACTGGTGTCTCCTCTTTAAAGTGACTGACACAAATTAACCAACGGACAACAAAAGAGTTAAGAGTGTGTTGTTGGCTTGGCAGACCCACCGGGCAGGTTGGCTTCGGTGAGGTAGCGGAGAGTGAGCAGGGAGGGGTGCAGCAGGCAGTCCAGGGTGATGGGGGGGAACAGGGGAAGCTCCAGGAACACAGCCAGGGTCTGGGCCTCCTTGTGCAGGTGGCTGTAAGAGGGGATAGACTAGGGAACACACAGACGCACAGATTTAATCTGGTCTTCTATGCAAGGAATCCCTTTGGAGGATCAGGATAAGACTTCAAGACAACAGGTGTATTGGCATGTGGGGACAAGCAGCAGTTTCTGTTGCACCTGAGCCAACATTCTGATGTCTTTATACATGTTTCAATGAGAGTAGCGTGGTACAGTGGTCTGACAACAAAACCACATCTGTCACCATCAGCTTAATGCACCCCCCCAGAACACATGTTGGAGTACACAAATTCCAAGCAGTGAATCTGTTGCCTAGATGAAGCTTAACCACATCTATAATACCATTAGTAGTACTGCTCATGACTACTTAGGCTTACACACAGCTGTGTCTCACACTCGACACGGCCACAACACGGAGAGTCAGTGCGCCAACAGGAAGTAGTATGGCACGGTACTCAGTCTTCTACACTGGGAAGTTGTTGTGGAACGCCTATTAAACAGTCTCAGTCCAGGGGTGTTTTTAAAAAAGGGGACAAGTCAAAGCTAATTTTTGTTGAGTAGCTGAATGACTGAAAGGCATTTATGCCTCTGCTACATCAGAAATGTAAAGACAGAGGTCTGGCCCAGAGGCCATCTTAGCGTTACAGTTTAATTGATAACGATGTAGATTTATTAATGTATAATGCATTTAGAGTCCAGGAGGACGGAATCACAATAGGTTGACTTTACTCTTATTTTCCTGTATCTTTCATTTTTGCGTTATTTGTCCTATGCTGTGTGATGCAGAAAGATTACAGTCCTTTTATTTTGTTTGTATTCCGTCAAGGACCACGATGGACAAAAGTGGAATTGCTTTAACGTGTTATCGCCTAGTTTGTACTCAGCACATCTTTTCCCCAATAAATCAACAACTAATGTGAGCTCTCACCTCCACTCTGAAGATGAGTGAGTCTCGGCCGTAGAGCTTCATCTCCTCTGGGAAGTCCTCGTAGGCGTTCACATAGGGGATGTGGCCCTCATTCACAAACCTGCCCAGCACAGAGAGCAACTCAATAGTCAGGGACGCAAAGCTTGAGACTTAATGTGAACATTTACTTCATGTTTCCGCCACCTCCACTTGGCCCTAACCTGAGCAGGTCTGCCAATGTGATGGCCTCTCTGGCCCACAGCAGGGCCAGGTGGCACAGTGCCAGGGTCTTGGGCATGCTCATCAACCCCTGGCTCCTCCTCTGGCGCGGGGTCAGGTACGAGACGGCATCAATAGAACCGGAACACACCGAGGAGGCTCCGTCACTGGTGTGACCTGGGGAGCATGCACACACATTGGAAAACACACACGTTAGCGTGCACACACACACAGATGCATGTACACTCACATATATAATCACTGTGTGTGGCTAGTGTGCATAGGTACATTGGCTGTTCAGCATACTTGTGTTGTTTACTGTACCTGAGACAGAACCTCCTCCACTTGCCCAATCTCCATCCCCGTCTGTCTCAGAGGCAGACATCATAGAGTCACTCATCACTGACGACTCCGGAGCACCGTCCGACTCCCCAGAGCCCTGAGAACGCTAGGGAGGGCAACAAGAAAAAGAGTGGAAATAAGAAGGGGAGACAAGAGACAGACACACAAAATAAACAATACAGCAACCAAAAGGAGGGTGAGGTGTGTGTGTGTGTAGGTGTACAGTTATCATCTGAGTGCTGCAAACGTGTAACTAAACGTATCCAATCTAAAAACACATTGAGTGAATGACTCGACCGTCCACCACAAGGGGGCGATAACAGACAGGGAAGGCTTTCGTCACTTCATCAGAAAGTGCCATTTTGCTTGAAGTGATGAGAATACTGACCAGTCTAAATTTCCCATCATGCACAGGATTCTTGGTGTAGGCCTGTCGACTCTTCTGTAGGTACATTCTCCAAAACTGACACAGCACGTCATCCTACAAAACACAGACCATACAAGACAATTACAGAACTTGTCGAGTGTCTTTACATTGATGTAAAATAGCCTCATTTGGTTTTACTTTCCGGTTTCTCGGAGACAGATTAAACATTTCAATAGAGATTCTCTAACTACTAGGCTTAATCTCTGTCCGGGAAACTGCCCTTCTGTGCTCCCTCTGACAGACCTTGAACTGTGGGCAGACTCCCATGGCCAGAAGAGCCTCAGCCTGGTGCTTTAGGATGAACTGAAAGCCCTCACACACCATCCACTCCCGCCCTTGCTCTGAAACACAGTCACAAATAAGTCAGGCACATACAGAACCAACAAACAAAAAAACCCAAATCAAAATAATTTGCTTGTAGGAATTAATGACACAGGAGAGTGGAGACCAACCTAGTTTTTTCCTTCTGGTTCCCTTGGAGATGGAGGACACTCTGCTGGTACCAACCATAAAAGTGTTTGTATCCACCACTTCTTTTGTTCTCTGTGTAGAGAATGAGGAAAAAAAAAAAATAAATGGTTGTCCACGTGTGCCTCCCAAATGGCACCCTATTGACTAGTACACTGCCTTGACCAGGGCACATAGGACTACGGTCCCAAAGTAGTGCACCAAAAAGGAAATACCGTGCCATATGGGATGTAGCCCATGACTACTTCAACATGAAGCAATCTTGAATAGTAGTTAAATGAGAGTGCTTACCTCGATGACATTATGACAGGACCTGCAGTAGAACCGACCCTCATCCGACACCCCCCAGTTCACCTCTCCACACTGGCCACAGATATCGCTGTAGCCCCCCTATAATCAAATCCAATTTTATATGGCACATTATGCATAGTATTAAATACACACAGAGACATCAGGTCCATTGATCCATAACAACATATGAGAGCATGTAGCTAGCTGCGGCAACAATTGTAACTGAGGGCCATACTAACGAGACTGTAGGACCCATTTTGAACTACTTGTGTGGTTGTTGTGTTGTCTATATACTTTGCATATTTCACTAAATTTGTACTCTAGAGGGAACTAACTATATTTTGGGTCATACGTCTATTAGGCACACAGGTGAATAGGAACTGTAATCAGGGATGCTGCAGTATGGAGAGAGCATAGTCACAGAACAATGAGAGCAATATTTCACCAGTAGGCGGTGAGAGAAAGCCCAGTGTCTGGCAGTGGAAGAAAATGCAGCAAGATGGATTTTGGCCGACATTCTACAAATTCTCTCATCGATGAAACATTTAATCTCAATACAGTTCTGTTTCCCAAACTAGAATCTGTTACTAACAGAGTGATCAAAGTTTTGTAGACTTTACCCTTTGCAAGTTGTAAAAAATGTGTTGTTTAGAAGGAGCGCAAGGGCGAAATTAGTAATTACACTACACACACTTCAGAGTAGGCATTCCCTAAAAGAAATATGCAAACGGAGTGCCTTGCAAACGTTTATCCCTCTTGGCGTTTTTCCTATTTTGTTGCAATTACAACCTGCAATTTAAATGGATGTTTATTTGGATTTCACGTAATGGACATTCACTTCACCAATTTGGACTATTTTGTGTAAGAAATAAAAATGTTGACAAAAATTAACTGAAAAGTTTGCTATGAAGCCCTTAAATAAGATCTGGTGCAACCATTTACCTTCAGAAGTCACATAATTGGTTAAATAAAGTCCACCTGTGTGCAATCTGTGTCAAATGATCTGTCACATGATCTCAGTTTTGAAAGGCCCCAGATTCTGCAACACCACTAAGCAAGGGGCACCACCAAGACCAATGAGCTCTCCAAACAGGTCAGGGACAAAGTTGTGGAGAAGCACAGAACAGGGTTTGGTTATAAAGAAATCAGAAACTTTGAACACCATTAAATCCATAATTTAAAAAAATGGAAAGAATATGTCACCACAACAAACCTACCAAGAGATGGCCACTCACCAAAACTCACAGACCAGGCAAGGAGGTCATTAATCAGAGGCAACAAAGAGACCAAAGATAACCCTGAAGGAGCTGCAAAGCTCCACAGCGGAGATTGGAATATCTGTCCATAGGACCACTTTAAGCTGTACACTCCAGAGCTGGGCTTTACAGAAGAGTGGCCAGAAAAAAAGCCATTGATTAAAGAAAAATAAGCATACACGTTTGGTGTTCGCCGAAAGGCCCGTGGGAGACTCCCCAAACATATGGAAGGGACTCTGGTCAGACGAGAATAAAATTGAGCTTTTTGGCCATTAAGGAAAACGCCATGTCTGGTGCATACCCAACACCTCATCACCCCCGAGAACAACATCCCCAGTGATGCGTGGTGGCAGCATCATGCTATAGGATGTTTTTCCTCAGCAGGGACTGGGAAACTGGTCAGAAGTGAAGGAATGATGGATGGAGCTAAATAAAGGGAAATTGAGGGAAACCTGTTTCAGTCTTCCAGAGATTTGAGAATAGGACTGAGGGGCACCTTCCAGCAGGACAATGACCCTAAGCATACTGCTAAAGCAACACTCAAGTGGTTTGTAGTAGAGGTCAACCGATTATGATTTTTCAACGCTGATAACGATTATTGGAGGACCAAAAATGCCGACACCGATTATAAAAATAAAATAAAAATCGTTGATACAGTTCTTACCATAGGAGGTTGGTGGCACCTTCATTGTGGAGAACGGACTCATGGTAATGCGTGGAGCAGTATAAAATACATCAAACATATGGTTTCCGTGAGTTTGATGCCATACTATTTGCCCCGTTTTAGCCATTATGATGAGCCGTCCTCCCCTCAACAGCCTCCACTGGTTCTCACCGTTAATATATTTGTAACTACTATAGCTGCTACACGCCTATGGTAAAAAATCTTCCATTAAGGGGTTCTTAAATGCTTTACCTTACCTGCTAATACATGGGAAAAAGAAAGATTTGCGTTTGAAAAGCGTTTTGTTTTGCACGTTCTTTAAACATGTTCAATCCCAACTGTGTTTGCTTGTGGCTAAAAAAAAAAATGAACATTTTGCTAGGTTAGCCACTGACGTTACAACAAGAACATGTTTTTCAGATCAATCTGGCAGGTATAACAATTTAACACGTCCTACTTGTACAACCTACCGTTTGTTCTTCGTCCATTTTCACACACTTGAGTTTGTTTCACATTAGTGAACTCTCACGTGTTGGTTTATTGTGGTGGAATAAGAACTTCCTGTGTGTTACCAATAAATCCACCCGACAGGAATCAACATGATTTTACTGTGCATCACAAGCACATGTGCAAAAGCGTGTTGCCAAGGGGTATACATTCAACATAATAATAAATACATGTTTGTTTTTTACTATATCTGAACTACAGAGAATAAAACAATTACAGATATTTAATATCTGAAAAGTATTTTAGCCTGCTCATTCAGGTGGGTTGCAAGTCCAATGTCTGATGTCTCCCTATAGAGGGCAACATTGATTGCAGGAGAATGAGAGTGTACTGTTTGTTGTAGCTTGTAGTTATCACCTGAGTCATCCATTACATTAATTGTAGTGATTTTCCATACCTGAGGCATCTGCTCTATAATTGACCTGCTTTACTTGATTATGTCATGAGTTGGTGTCTGTGTGTGGGTGGCGTTGGTGCTGATTGTACTGTGTGGTGTGACAGGATTGGAGCTAGCACCATGGAAACCACAAGAAAGAAGAAGAGGGTGTGTAGATGGATTCATTGTTTGGTAAATCCATTTGTAAGTATAAGTATAGCTTGAGTCATACATTCAGACATCAGAATTTGTCTTATATTACTCCAGTTAATCATGCCAAGGTCTATACATACGGTCATCTGTCCCTGAATACTCATCAGTGGAGCCTGCTGAAGGGAGGAAGGCTCATAATAATGGCTGGAATAGAGTGTAATGGATGAAAACCATGTGGTTAATACCATTCCATTGAGTCCATTCCAGCCATTATTATGAGCCATTCTCCCCTCAGCAGCCTCCACTGATTCACTACTTGCCACAAATCTGAAAGCATTGGATTGGTGGATGGCTCGAAAGAGTTTCCACCATATTCTTTATACCAGCCATTTCCTTTCAAATCAGTTAAGGGAAGTAAACAAGTGCACACTTTGGGAGAAAGGATAAATAACTGGGACGAAGACACAGACGTCCACGATGGCTCTGTTGTTTCTGTTGACAAAGCATCAGAGCCATCTGGAGAGTGTTTATGGGGGCTTTGTTGTGTTTTTTTCAGATACTGACACTGTGTCCCAAATGGCTCCATATCCCCTATATCCCTCAAACTCAACTCTGGACCTCGAAGACAATTCCACTGCATGTTTTCATTGTGTCCCTCTAATCTGATTTAGACCTGGGAAACCAGATGTGTGCAATTAATTATCAGCTAGAACAGAAAGCCAGAAGGCTCCGGACCTCGTAGGGTAAGAGTTTAATACCCCTGCCCTACATAGTGTACTACTTTTGACTAGAGCCCTATGGGTCCTGGACAAAAGTACTGTACTTGATAGGGAATATGGTTCCATTTGGGAATGCAGACAAAGTGGGCTATGCTCCTCTTCCACAGCATCATTTTATTATCAGGTTTGAGTCAGAGCTCACTGTTGCCGGCTGGCTGAATTTAATCCTCCATCCCGAAGAGCAACATTAAACATCAACACCACGCATCCTTTTCCCAAATGGCACCGGCCCGTTCCAAAGGGCACACTATTACCTATACAGTGCCTGTTGTTACTACAATGGTGTGATGGCTGGTGGTGGTGTGTTTTAAGTTAAACCAAGCCTACTGTTTTCCCCACAGAAGAGCTACCTGAACGTGAGATGCCTGCCTGCCTGCCTTAGCCTCCAAAGGAACCAAGTTTATGGTTTGCTGCCCCTCAGGCTGACAACAGCATTTATTTATGCAAAGCAAAACCCTGTTGTCTATGGAAATCAGTAACAGTCAGTAACTGCCTGTTTGTGTCCCTTCCGGCCTGTCTTTCTGCCTGCCTGTCTGCCTGCCTACATACCACAAACACAGGACAGTTTGAAATGCGCTGCTGCTCTTGCTTTGTGATTCCTTTTGTGTTCCACAAATGGAGGAGGAGGAGGAGGAGATGGGCGTAGGCTGTCAGGTGATGTAGGCTTTGTGATAAGTCTGTTGGAAAACCCCACAGAAAAGGGGCATGCGGAGTCTGCTAGCGTTTCATGCCACAGTCATAAATATTTCTGTCTTTTTCATTCCCTCTCTCTATCACCACCCTCTCCCACTCTGCACAATGATAATGGCTCTACAGCTGCAGCATTGGGCAGAAACTGTGATTTGTATTTTGTACTCTCTTCACTTCAGGCTGTGGAAATGTGTGCTCCTAGTCTCTCAATTGAACATTTAATAAATAAAAAATAACAGCAATATTCTCTGAATCGCTTACATATGTGAACAATACATTCTTTCCACACACGCAGTTGTGGTAGGGTGATTTGAGTCACACATTCCAGGGCCCCGAGGTTAGGGTCTGTGTGGCATGTTTCCGGGGTGAGGTAATGTGAGAACGCAACACAACACGGACATCTGTGGCTACGTCCCAGTTATCCCTCCCTTTTCCCAAAGTGTGCACTTGTTCACTTCCCTTAACTGATTTGAAAGGAAATGGCTGGTATAAGAAATATAGTGGAAAATCCCTCTAGCTCACGCCTCCAGCAATCCAATGCTTTCAGATTTGTGGGAAGTAGTGAACGAGTGCACACTTCAGAAGAAAGCAAATATTATTGGTACCCTGCAGGAACAGGAAGAGAACCATCCCCGGGGAGTCTGCACTGTCTAAAAGAGTAACTCTATTGGAGACCAAAATAGACGTTCAGACTTAGAGACTCAACAACCCAATGAAGTATTATTGTTCCATCTCTTTCATTTACAGTAAATCACCTTGGAGCAGCTCCAAAACCCACAACATGTACTGTTATTGTTATAATCGGGTTATTATAATAGCCCACCTAATTCATCTCATTAGTCTTCTGTTACAGGGCCTTGATGTCGGCTCATGTAATATATACATTGACAAGCACCCTCAAATGTGGTAATGAAAGAGGAAGATCGGCTGGCTGATGAAAGTGGGCGAGGGGTTTTTGTGTGTCGGTTTTCCGTGTGTGTGTGTTTCCCCATTCAGCACTGGGTATAGCTCCAGCCTGCAGCCCACCACTCTGCTGCTGTGGTCGGGCTGGTCTCCATAGCAACCAGGGCTGGGGAGCTCAGCCTCAGCAGGAGAGGGTCTCTCTCTCTAACGCATAATCAAAACTGATCAGATTCAGGATGATAAAAAATTACTGTATGTGGTGACTTTATCATATAGTATCCATTTTCAACCAAATATGTTACAAGTTAGAATTGTTTATTGTAGCTTATTGCAGGAATTGTATCCAAAACACCAGTGTTTGTAACATGTGTGCGGCAGTGAGAACAACATGAACAAAAAGACCCCGTAGTGTCCATCCATACTGATTACGTATGGTAGATTTTATAGTTATGGAAACCTAGCTGTTATACAGTGGGATTGCAGGATCACTACAATGGTTTCAGGTCATATTTTGAGTGGTAGTTATTTGTGGCACTGTCCTCTACTCTACTGCATAGAAAGTGAATGAGAGTCCACCATATTTAGACATCAACCATTTCAGACATTTCAGAGGTGTTTCAGAGGTAGCTAGTTAGTAATGCCAGTTACTGTCTGAAGAGGGAGTTGTCTCTCAGGGATACCACCAGTCACACTCACAATCCTTCTGTTCTCTCTCCAACCCCCCCCCACCTCACTCTCTCTCTCTCTCTCTCTCTCTCTCTCTCTCTCAATACCTATCTTCTCTCTCCAACCCCCATCCATTTACACCCTCCACCATTCTCTCTCTCTCTCTCTCTCTCCCCTGCCAGACCTGTTCCTTAAAGACAAGACAGGCACATTCCCGTCCTGGAGTTCCGGAACAACACAGGAGAAGAAAGTTCCAGAACATTCCTGCAGTCAGGTCTGGACAGGATTCAGCCCCCCTTTAGTGGAAACATTAGCACTGTGCGAGTGTCATCACCAGTAAGTAACACCTCCTCCTGTGACTTCCGATGGCCGACAGAAACCTGTCTTTTTGGTACTATAACTCAACTGTATATACAAACACAAACTCAAACAACAATTCCAAATGGAATTGGGTACAAAAAGCGAAGTAGCCATGTTAGGTTGATACCATATCATTCTCCTCCCTAAAGGAATCTCTCTGCCCCCCCCTCCATTTTTAGGAAATTGATTGTGTTATGTCAATGTGAATCAAACAAAGTGCTGATATTCTCATAGTCTAAATTAAATATCAACTGGAGGGATGGGTGGGGGAATTTCCCTGCATGGCTGAACTCAACAGCTCCTCCACACATCTGGCCCCTGGGCTAAAGGCTCTCCTCAGCAGGCACAGCTTGTTGGAGTAGACCTGAACCCTTCCCTATGGTGTTTAAACTGAACTCCATGGGGGCTCTGGTCAAAAGTAGGCCTGATAGTAGAAAACCCTTCACAGCCTTGTCACCTCGCCTCCTCTTTCATTAACATTTCACCCTACTTGAAAACATACAGAACAAACGAGTGGACGTGTAGTGGCACAGCGCAGTGACCTCATCCCTGTCACTCTGGAACAAATGAACTCACCTCAGAGTGGCCATTAGTCACTATGGCAGCCAGGCTGTTTGCCCAGGCCTCTACGTACAGTATCTATCGACACCACCATGAGAGACAAACAGATTATAATCTGAAGAGGATCAGACTGACTGCAGGTATTTTCCTCTCTGTCTCTCCATCTCTCTCCCCCGGTCTCTCCCTGGTCTCTCTCTTTCTCTCTCTCTCTGTCATGCTCTCTTTCATTTATACATCAGGGAAGACCACAGCTATAATCAATATAAGTCATTAATATATTGAGCGAGACATTTTAGGGCTTTTATTGATCAATTGCACAACAATGTCAACAGTCACCACACAGTTGATTGTGTGTTTTATGAAAAACCATATATTATGAAAAGTGCCATACTCAGTCCAAACATCCCCTCAGTCTGCACACTAAAAGCATTTTGCCTAATGCCTCAGCTAATGTAAGGCTGAATCAAGAAGGGACCCAAATCCCCCTCAACAGCAATATTTTGGAGCGTGTGGCTGCTGAGCGATATGGGGTAATTCAATGACAACAGGACCAGCCAACACTATTACCATAAATTGTGGTCAGCACAATGGAGTGAATGGGCCTTTCCTTCTCTGTCCCGGTCTGACCTCTGAGGCTCTGCCAGAGGCAGGGTGGTTATTTACAGATGTGGAAAAACCCCATGTACTCACTCTACGTTCTAGACTTGCACTGTATTTAGCTTCTACTTAGCTCGGCTTTCATTTGAGTGGATGGCTTTTGTGGCATTACATGTTGGTGTTTGGAGAGTGCCTTGTAATGTAAACTCAGCAAAAAAGAAACGTCCTCTTACTGTCAACTGCTTGTATTTTCAGCAAACTTAACATGTGTAAATATTTGTATGAACATAACAAGATTCAACAACTGAGACATAAACTGAAGAAGTTTCACAGACATGTGACTAACAGAAATGGAATAATGTGTCCCTGAACAAAGGGGGGGTCAAAATCAAAAGAAACAGTTAGTATCTGGTGTGGCCACCAGCTGCAACAAGTACTGCAGTGCATCTCCTCCTCATGGACTGAACCAGATTAGCCAATTATTGCGCTGACATGTTACTCCACTCTTCCACAAAGGGACCTGCAAGTTCCCGGACATTTCTGGGGGGACTGGCCCTAGCCATCACCCTCTGATTCAACAGGTCCCAGACGTGCTCAATGGGATTGAGATCCAGGCTCTTCGCTGGCCATGGCAGAACACTGACATTCCTGTCTTGCAGGAAATCACTCACAGAATGAGCAGTATGGCTGGTGGCATTGTCATGCTGGAGGGTCATGTCAGTATGAGCCTACAGGAAGGGTACCACATTAGGGAGGAGGATGTCTTCCCTGTAACGCACAGCTTTGAGATTGCCTGCAATGACAACAAGCTTAGTCCGATGATGCTGTGACACACCGCCCCAGACCATGAAGGAACCTCCAGTTCCATATCGATCCCGCTCCAGTGTACAGGCTTCGGTGTAACGCTCATTCATTTGACGATAATCGCGAATCTGACCATCACCCCTGGTGAGACAAAACCACCACTCGACAGTGAAGAGCACTTTTTGACAGTCCTGTCTGGTCCAGCGATGGTGGGTTTGTGCCCATAGGTGACGTTGTTTCTGGTGATGTCTGGTAAGGACCTGCCTTACAACAGACCTACAAGCCTTCAGTCCAGCCTCTCTCGGGCTATTGGGGACAGCCTGAGCACTGATGGAGGGATTGTGCATTCCTGGTGTAACTCGGGCAGTTGTTGTTGCCATCCTGTACCTGTCCTGCAGGTGTGATGTTCGGATGTGCCGATCCTGTGCAGGTGTTGTTACACATGGTCTTCCACTGCGAGGACGATCAGCTGTCCGTCCTGTCTCCCTGTAGCGCCGTCTTAGGCGGCCCACAATATGGACATTGCAATGTATTGCCCTGGCCACATCTGCCACCCTCATGCCTCCTTGCAGCATGCCTAAGGCACGTTCACGCAGATGAGCAGCGACCCTGGGCATCTTTCGTTTGATGTTTTTCAGAGTCAGTAGAAAGGCCTCTTTTACTGTCCTAAGTTTTCATAACTGTGACCTTAACTGCCTCCCGTCAGTAAGCTGTTAGTGTCTTAACGAGCGTTCCACAGGTGCATGTTCATTAATTGTTTATTGTTCATTGAACAAGCATGGGAAACAGTGTTTAAACCCTTTACAATGAAGATCTGTGACGTTATTTGGATTTTTACGAATGATCTATCAAAGACAGTGTCCTTTAAATGGATGTTTAGTTGATGTTAAGGGATGTTTAGTTTAGTTGCAAAGCTGTCATCAAGGCAAAGGGTGGCTTCTTTGAAAAATCTAAAACATATTTTGATTTGTGTAACACTTTTTTGGTTACTACATGATTCCCTATGTGTTATTTCATAGTTTTGATGTCTTCACTATAATTCTACAATGTAGAAAACAGCAGAAATTAAGTAAAACCCTTGAATGAGTAGGTTTGTACAAAATGTTGACTGGTACTGTAAGTGTTAGCGTTGAAATAGATCAACTATAGATAATAATACAGATAATAATAAAAAAGAGATATTGTCAGTACTGATGATTGTTGACCCCAAACAGACTCAAGATAGAGCCCCATTGTTCTGAGTGAATCCTTTACTTGCACAGAGGAAGGTAGACTGTTTGATGCAAGAAGTGAATACACTGGACTTGTGGACCATAGTCTCATTTGAGGGGCTTAGCCTTGAGCCGGACTGTGGACATGAAGCTAGGATTAGGGTTATGGGTAGGTTTAGGGTTGAGCCGGGGTGTGGACATGAGGCTAGGGTTAGGGTTATGGGTAGTGTTAGGGTTGTGCCGGGGTGTGGACATGAAGCTAGGATTAGGGTTATGGGTAGTGTTAGGGTTGAGCCGGGGTGTGGACATGAAGCTAGGATTAGGGTTATGGGTAGTGTTAGGGTTGAGCCGGGGTGTGGACATGAAGCTAGGATTAGGGTTATGGGTAGTGTTAGGGTTGAGCCGGGGTGTGGACATGATGCTAGGATTAGGGTTATGGGTAGTGTTAGGGTTGAGCCGGGGTGTGGACATGAAGCTAGGATTAGGGTTATGGGTAGTGTTAGGGTTGAGCCGGGGTGTGGACATAAAGCTAAGATTAGGGTTATGGGTAGTGTTAGGGTTGAGCCGGGGTGTGGACATGAAGCTAGGATTAGGGTTATGGGTAGTGACTGGGTTGAACTGGGGTGTGGACATGAAGTTAGGGTTATGGGTAGTGTCAGGGTTGAACCGGGGTGTGGACATGAAGTTAGGGTTATGGGTAGTGTCAGGGTTGAACTGGGGTGTGGACATGAAGTTAGGGTTATGGGTAGTGTCAGGGTTGAACCGGGGTGTGGACATGAAGTTAGGGTTATGGGTAGTGTCAGGGTTGAACTGGGGTGTGGACATGAAGCTAGGGTTAGGGATATAGGTAATGTTAGTGTTGAACCGGGGTGTGGACATGAGGCTAGGAATAAGGTTATGTGTAGTGTTAGGGTTGAACCGGGGTGTGGACATGAAGCTAGGATTAGGGTCACACTCCTTCACAAGGAACTGTGAGCTTCATTTTACATTAGTTTTTTTTGTTGTCAAGCAGCTAACAATGCATATTCTCAGTACAATTTTCTCTAAAATATAATGAAGTCGTTCACTTGAATTGAAAACGAAAGAGGTGTTATAGCATTTAACATGTAGCAACTGCACCCACCCACCCACCTACTATTACCTTCATATCTGATCTACATTCAGCCCTACACCTGACTACGGTGGAGGTCGTGGTGGTGCAACAAAGGGAGGCGTGGGCAATCTGATGGTGATGGGTCTCCATGGTAACCAAACACTACTGCATGCAGCACAGAGGAGTGGAGTGGCCAGCCTGCAAGAGAGAGGGGTTTTGAATTGAAGCAATTCATTCAAAGCAGTCAAACCTAATTCAACTGAGACATGAAAGTCTTATTCATTTGACAAATATTTTATTAAAAGGATCTGTTACTTATTAATGCAAAAGATCCATATACCACTTCAAATATATACCACTTTAGTTTGATTATAACAAAAAAATGTCAAACAGTATTTTTCATTGTCATAAGTTGTTAGATCAGGGATGGGCAACTTCGGTCCTTGGGGGCCTTTTCCCTTGCCCTTTAGCTATCCCACCTGATTAGACTAATTGCATTCTAAATTGAAGACCAAGGGTGTGTGCGAGAGGATCACTTTTGTCAGATGGTCACCAACTTTCAAAATGTGTTGCATTATGGGGATAAAAATGGTCAGACTAGCGCCACATGTCAACTGCATGAGCTTTACAAAAATCATGTAATCAAAGGCCGTGACATTTTGACTGCAGTTGCTCTTCACCAACTTCATCCTGCAGCCATTGCCTTCATTGTGGTAGGATGTATTGTCAACCAATCATTAGGGTGGTTTTTGTTTGACCCACGTGAATGTGACCAAAGACCTGACTGAAAAAGGAACCAACTTTGCCACAATTCATGTACTGTATATAGTGTATGTACAAATTAATGTGATATTTGAGGCTCTCTCTTTCTCACCAATTGATTGTACAATGCACACACATATTTTTAGTTTGTGAGTGTGTGATATGGGGGTTGGAGACATTATAAAGAACAGCTTTTATAAACAATGGCAACACTGCCATGTTGCACTGAGCCTTGCTGTTGGAAAACCACATCAGTGTCCAGCTTTCAGCTATCACAGATGCACCTTCCACAATTTCCCTCTAATATCATCAACAGTCAATTGCTGTCGCCTTACCACGCAACCGAGCCCCATGTTTAGTTGATTATTGAAGTCAGGTATGTCGGCTGGGGCAAAAGTGTGTCACCAATCAAGCCACAAAGACTGGAGTTACCCATATATGAGGTCAAAAAATACATTTGTATTGTGATTTCATTTATAGAATAAATATCTGAATTTCATTTCATTGACTTCCTTCAACTCAAATTAAATTCAAATTCTGTTTCCTGTGAGGTGTGGTCAATTCAAATTACCTTAAAATTCAAGAATTTAAATTGAAGAGCAATTTGCAACTAAATTCAGAATTGACACCAACCCTGCTGCAGAGCCAGAATGGCAAGTCTCTCAGAGTTCCTCTGTCCAGTGTCTGTGTTCTTTTGCCCTTGTTAATCTTTTATTTTTATTGGCCAGTCTGAGATATTGCATTTTCTTTGCAACTCTGCCTAGAAGGCCAGCATCCTGGAGTCGCCTCTTCACTGTTGACGTTGAGACTGGTGTTTTGCGGGTACTATTTAATGAAGCTGCCAGTTGAGGACTTGTAAGATGTCTGTTTCTCAAACAAGACACACTATGTACTTGTCCTCTTGCTCAGTTGTGCAATGGGGCCTCCCACTCCTCTTTCTATTCTGGTTAGATCCAGTTTGTTCTGTGACGGGAGTAGTACACAGCGCTGTACGAGATTTTCAGTTTCTTGGCAATTTCTCACATGGAATAGCCTTCATTTCTCAGAACAAGAATAGACTGACGTGTTTCAGAAGAAAGGTAATTGTTTCTGGCCATTTTGAGCCTGTAATCGAAACCACAAATGCTGATGCTCCAGATACTCATCTAGTCTAAAGAAGGACAGTTGTATTGCTAATTTAATCAGCATAACAGTTTTCAGCTGCGCTAACATAATTGCAAAAGGGTTTTTTAATGATCAATTAGCCTTTTAAAATTATAAACTTGGATTAGCTACCACAACGTGCCATTGGAACACAAGAGTGATGGTTGCTGATAATGGGCCTCTGTACGCCTATGTAATATTCAATAAAAAAATCTGCCGTTTCCAGCTACAATAGTCATTTACAACATTCACAAAGTCTACACTATATTTCTGATCAATTTGATGTTATTATAATGGACAAAAAAAAAAGTTTTTCTTTCAAAAACAAGGACATTTCTAAGTGACCCCAAACGTTTGAACGGTAGTGTATATTCAGTAATGACAGTAATTGCTGAAAGATTGCTCTACACAGAATGATAACAATTTTGTGTGGGTGGAATTAACAGCTCTCTGAACCCATTCAATAGCCATAATACTGGCTAGGATCATTTGAACAGAATCCAAATGGAAGAGAAGATCCAAAATGGTTTCCCTGTGGCAATGTGCCTTCAGACATTCATGTAAAAAGCCTGTTCATTCTGAGGGCAGACTGATACTTCTAAGACGCCAGTGATATTTTTGCTCTGTTGGACAGCAGGGATGCATCCCAAATACCACCTTATTCCCTTTATAGAGCACTACTTACAACCAGGGCTCTGGTCAAACGTAGTGCACTATAAAGGGAATAGGGTGCCATTTGGAATACACCCCAGAAGTGAGGTTCCCTAGGTGACTCCTGCAGTGCTTCCTACCCCTGACCATCTGTCTGATCTTACATGTAATCACTGAAGGTTTTGGTATTCTAGCATTGAATGATACAAATCCTCTGCCCCTCACCTTTCTTTATCTCATAACTGTCAACTTAAAAAACAAACATAATATATATAAACTCAGCAAAAAAATAAACGTCCCTTTTTCAGGACCCTGTCTTTCAAAGATAATTAATAAAAATCCAAATAACTTCACAGATCTTCATTGTAAAGGGTTTAAACACTGCTTCCCATGCTTGTTCAATGAACCATAAACAATTAATGAACATGCACCTGTGGAACGCTCGTGAAGACACTAACAGCTTACAGACAGTAGGCAATTAAGGACACAGTTATGAAAACTTAGGACACTAAAGAGGCCTTTCTACTGACTCTGAAAAACACTGAAAGAAAGATGCCCTGCTCATCTGCTTGAACGTAAGAAGGCTGCAAGAAGGCATGAGGACTGCAGATGTGGCCAGGGCAATACATTGCAATGTCCATACTGTGAGACACCTAAGACAGTGCTACAGGGAGACAGGACGGACAGCTGATCGTCCTCGCTGTGGCAGACCACATGTAGCAACACCTGCACAGGATAGGCACATCCAAACATCACAACTGCGGGACAGGTACAGGATGGCAACAACAACTGCCCGAGTTACACCAGGAACGCACAATCCCTCCATAAGTGCTCAGACTATCCGCAATAGGCTGAGAGAGGCTGGACTAAGGGCTTGTTGGCCTGTTGTAAGCCAGGTCCTCATCAGACATCACTGGCAACAACGTCACCTATGGGCACAAACTCACCGTCGCTGGACCAGGCAGGACTGGCAAAAAGTTATCTTCACTGATGAGTCACGGTTTTGTCTCACCAGGGGTGATGGTCGGATTCATGTTTATTGACGAAGGAATGAGCGTTACTCCAAGGCCTGTACTCTGGAGCGGAATCGATTTGGAGGTGGAGGGTTCATCATGGTCTGAGTCGGTGTGTCACAGCATCATCGGACTGTGCCTGCAATGACAACAAGCTATCTCAACGCTGTGCGTTGCAGGGAAGTCATCCTCCTCCCTCATTTTTTTTGTTGTTGTTTTTTATTTCACCTTTATTTAACCAGGTAGGCTAGTTGAGAACAAGTTCTCATTTACAACTGTGACCTGGAAAAGATAAAGCAAAGCAGGTCGACACATACAACAACACAGAGTTACACATGGAATCAACAAACATACAGTCAATAATACAGTAGAAAAACAAGTCTATATACATTGTGTGCAAATGAGGTAAGATATGGGAGGTAAGGAAATAAATAGGCCATGGTGGCGAAGTAACTACAATATAGCAATTAAACACTGGAATGGTAGATGTGCAGAAGATGAATGTGCAAGTAGAGATACTGGGGTGCAAAGGAGCAAGATAAATAAATAAATACAGTATGGAGATGAGGTAGTTGGATGGGCTATTTCCAGATGTGCTATGTACAGGTGCAGTGATCTGTGAGTTGCTCTGACAGCTGGTGCTTGAAGCTAGTGAGGGAGATATGTGTCTCCAGCTTCAGTGGTTTTTGCAGTTCGTTCCAGTCATTGGCAGCAGAGAACTGGAAGGACAGGCGGCCAAAGGAGGAATTGGCTTTGGGGGTGACCAGTGAGATATACCTGCTGGAGTGCATACTACAGGTGGGTGCTGCTATGGTGACCAGTGAGCTGATATAAGGCGGGGATTTACCTAGAAAAGACTTGTAGATGACCTGGAGCCAGTGGGTTTGGCGACGAGTACGAAGCGAGGGCCAGCCAACGAGAGCGTACAGGTCACAGTGGTGGGTAGTATATGGGGCTTTGGTGACAAAACGGATGAGTCTAGAAGGAGAGTTTACAGTCTAACCAGACACCTAGGTATTTGTAGTTGTCCACATATTCTAAGTCAGAACCAGCCAGAGTAGTGATGTTGGACGGGCGGGCAGGTGCGGGCAGCGATCGATTGAAGAGCATGCATTTAGTTTTACTTGCATTTAAGAGCAGTTGGAGGCCATGGAAGGAAATTGTATGGCATTGAAGCTCGTCTGGAGGTTAGTTAACACAGTGTCCAAAGAAGGGCCAGAAGTATACAGAATGGTGTCGTCTGCGTAGAGGTGGATCAGAGAATCACCAACAGCAAGAGCTACATCATTGATGTATACAGAAGAGAAGAGAGTCGGCCCGAGAATTGAACCCTGTGGCACCACAAACTTAGGGAGGAGGCTTCTAATGTTAACATGCATGAAACCAAGGCTTTTACGGTTACAGAAGTCAACAAATGAGAGCACCTGGGAAATAGGAGTGGAGCTAGGCACTGCAGGGCCTGGATTAACCTCTACATCGCCAGAGGAACAGAGGAGGAGTGGGATAAGGGTACGGCTAAAGGCTATAAGAACTGGTCATCTAGAGAGTAAAAGGCGCAGGTTTCTGGGCATGATAGAATAGATTCAAGCCATAATGTACAGACAAAGGTATGGTAGGATGTGGATACATTGGAGGTAAACCTAGGCATTGAGTGATGATGAGAGAGATATTGTCGATAGAAACAACATTTAAAGCAGGTGATGTCATCGCATGTATGGGGTGTGGAACTAAAGGGTTGGATACGGTATATTGAGCAGGGCTAGTGGCTCTACAATGAAATAAGACAATAATCACTAACCAGAACAGCAATGGACAAGGCATATTGACATTAAGGAGAGGCATGCGTAGCCGAGTGATCATAAGGGTCCAGTGAGTTGTGAGGCTGGTTGGAGACACTGCGATTCAGAAAGCTAGGGGCTAGCAAGCTAGCAGAAGGGCCTCAGAGGAACATTGTGACGGAGGAAGTCTGTTTATAGCCTCCTCTTGCAGAGACTCCTCGTGCGTTTACGTCGGTAGACCAGTCGTGATGGATTAGTAGGTTTCCGTGTGGTAAAGGGGACTAGTCCAATTGGCAACATTAGGTATAGTGGCCCAAGAAATTGTCCGATGGACCTATTCAGCTAACAGCCGATATGCTCTAGACAGCTAGCGGGCTGCGACTAGTAGGCTAGCAAGATGGGCATTCAGGGGACGTCGCGACGGAGGGCGCAGTTGAATAACCTAGGAAATGTGTTACCCTTCCTGCAGGCTCATCCTGACATGACCTTTCAGCATGACAATGCCACCAACCATACTGCCTGTTCTGTGCGTGATTTCCTGCAAGACAGGAATGTCAGTGTTCTGCCATGGCCAGACTGGAACCTGTTGGATCGGAGGGTGAGGGCAAGGTCTGTTCCCCACAGAAATATCTGGGAACTTGCAGGTGCCTTGGTGGCAGAGTGGGGTAACATCTCACAGCAATGACTTCTTATGGCTGGGGGCAGTATTGAGTAGCTTGGATGAATGAGGTGCCCAGAGGTGCCCAAAGTAAACGGCCTGCTCCACAGTCCCAGTTGCTAATATATGAATATTATTAGTATATTTAGATAGAAAACACGTTGAAGTTTCTTAAACTGTTTGAATTATGTCTGTGAGTATAACATAACTCATATTGCAGGCAAAAACCTGAGAGAGAAATCCAAACAGGAAGTGGGAAATCTGAGGTTGGTCGATTTTCAACTCAGCCCCTATCGAATACACAGTGTGATATGGGTCAAGTTGTACTTCCTAAGGCTTCCACTAGATGTCAACCGTCTTTAGAAACTTGAATGAAGCTTCTACTGTGATGTGGGGCTGAATGAGAGGGGAATGAGTCAGGTGTCTGGCAGAGAGCCACTCGCTGGTCACGCCCATTTCACATGAGAGCGACCTGCATTCCATTGATTTTCTACAGACATAGGAATTCTCCGGTTGGAACGTCATTGAAGATTTATGATAAAAACATCCTAAAGATTGATTCTATACTTAGTTTGAAATGTTTCTATGACCTGTAATAGAATTTTTGAACTTTTTGTCCAACGTTCGGCTGGACCTGCACGCGTGTTTGGATTTCTGTACTAAACGCCTAACAAAAGTAGCTATTTGGACATAAATTATGGACATTATCGAACACATCAAACATTTATTGCGGAACTAGGATTCCTGGGAGTGCATTCTGATGAAGATCATCAAAGGTAAGTGAATATTTATAATGTTATTTCTGATTTCTGTTGACTCCAACATGGTGGATAAATGTATTAGTTTTCTGAGCGCTGTTCTCAGATTATTGCATGGTTTGCTTTTTCTGTAAAAGTTTTTACAAATCTGACACAGTGGTTGCATTAAGGAGAAGTATAGCTATAATTCCATGTGTAACACTTGTATTTTCATCAACATTTATGATGAGTATTTACAGTGGGGCAAAAAAGTAATTAGTCAGCCACCAATTGTGCAAGTTCTCCCACTTAAAAAGATGAGAGGCCTGTAATTTTCATCATAGGTACACTTCCACTATGACAGAAAATCACATTGTAGGATTTTATATGAATTTATTTGGAAAATAAACATTTGGTCACCTACAACAAGCAAGATTTCTGGCTCTCACAGACCTGTAACTTCTTCTTTAAGAGGCTCCTCTGTCCTCCACTCGTTACCTGTATTAATGGCACCTATTTGAACTTGTTATCAGTATAAAAGACACCTGTCCACAACCTCAAACAGTCACACTCCAAACTCCACTATGGCCAAGACCAAAGAGCTGTCAAAGGACACCAGAAAAAAATTGTAGACCTCCACCAGGCTGGGAAGACTGAATCGGCAATAGGTAAGCAGCTTGGTTTGAAGAAATCAACTGTGGGAGCAATTACTAGGAAATGGAAGACATACAAGACCACTGATAATCTCCCTCGATCTGGGGCTCCACGCAAGATCTCACCCTATGGGGTCAAAATGATCACAAAGCAAAAATCCCAGAACCACAGGGGGACCTAGTGAATGACCTGCAGAGAGCTGGGACCAAAGTAACAAAGCCTACCATCAGTAACACACTACGCCGCCAGGGACTCAAATCCTGCAGTGCAAGACGTGTCCCCCTGCTTAAGCCAGTACATGTCCAGGCCTGTCTGAAGTTTGCTAGAGAGCATTTGGATGATCCAGAAGAAGATTGGGAGAATGTCATATGGTCCGATGAAACCAAAATCTAACTTTTTGGTAAAAACTCAACTAGTAGTGTTTGGAGGACAAAGAATGCTTTGTTGCATCCAAAGAACACCATACCTACTGTGAAGCATGGGGGTGGAAACATCATGCTTTGGGGCTGTTGTTCTGCAAAGGGCCCAGGACGACTGATCCGTGTAAAGGAAAGAATGAATGGGGCCATGTATAGTGAGATTTTGAGTGAAAACAAAGCAAGGGCTTTGAAGATGTGGCTGGGTGGCTGGGTCTTTCAGCATGACAATGATCCCAAACACACCGCCCGGGCAACGAAAGAGTGGCTTCGTAAGAAGCATTTCAAGGTCCTGGAGTGGCCTAGCCATTCTCCAGATCTCAACCCCATAGAAAATCTCAAACAAATGTTGGACTAGTAACCGGAAGGTTGCAAGTTCAAATCCCGAGCTGACAATTTACAAATTTGTCATTCTGCCCCTGAACAGGCAGTTAACCCACTGTTCCTAGGCTGTCATTGAAAATAAGAATTTGTTTTTCACTGACCTAGTTAAATAAAGGTAAAAAAATAAAAATAAAAACTATATAAGATACTTGTATGCTTGAGGAATTTTAATTATGAGATTTTTGTTGTTTTGAATTTGGCGCCCTGCACTTTCACTGGCTGTTGTCATATCGATCCCGTTAAAGGGATTTCAGCCCTAAGAAGATAACTGGCAAATCTGGTTCAGTCCATGAGGAGGAGATGCACTGCAGTACTTAATGCAGCTGGTGGCCACACCAGATACTGACTGGTACTTTTGATTTTGACCCCCCCTTTGTTCAAGGACACATTATTCAATTTCTGTTCATCACATGTCTGTGGAACTTGTTCAGTTTATGTCTCAGTTGTTGAATCTTGTTATGTTCATACAAATATTTACACATGTTCAGTTTGCTGAAAATAAATGCAGTTGACAGTGAGAGGAATTATTTTTTTTGCCGAGTTCATGTTGCTCAATATCAATCTACCGTTCCATAATATGGTGTGTGTGTGGGTAGCTAGTCACCTAACTGTTGTGTAATGGCAGCTAGTGTTCCCTCCTCCGCGCTAGGCCGTAGTGTACTGTGGGCGGACGACTACTTACAGGGGGCTTTATCCTCTCACATTGCTGCTGATTGTCTGTAAGGTAGGGGACTGGTTAACTTGATTAGATCCAGTCCCAGGCTAGCCGCTTCACACTGATATACCTGCATGTTCTACCTCTGTGGTCTGCAAGACAACTGATTACTGTAGCTTGTGACAGTGTGTCACTCCCTCTCTAGCTCTTTGTAGCTCACTGGGAGCGCATTGACCATCAGGCGGAAGAGTTCTACTAGAGCACTCTATCATAAACAGCTCTGGGGTATTTAGAGTGGCAAATAGCATATGCAATGGTGTGGAATAAAGCATGGCAGCTTTATTGTGTGTGTGTGTGTGTGTGTGTTCATGTCGACAGAATGTGAAAGCAAAGAGAAAAAAATCCATATACACCGCACTATTCATCTTTTTATTCATCCCCCAATTCACATCCACCCTTCCTTTTCACTGGGGACTTTATGAATCAATCACATAATGCACCCTTGTTGTTGTTGTTGTCTGTCTCCTAGCCTCCACCCATTCATGTCATGCTGCCCGTCCCTCTACCTGCAAGTTGGTTTAATCCACTGCTTGTGCATCTCCATAGCAACATACTGTTGGCAAGCTGTCAGTTTTCATGTCACCTGCATGGTTGCTATGAACACACCTTTGATTGATAACTATGGGACTTAACCCAGGTGAGTGTCAGGATGTGGATGGATGTAGTATACATGCTTGGACACACAGGTCCAGAGAGATGGATGAATCAGGCCAAGAGAAAAGCACAGTTCACTTTACAGCAGGAAGGGGTCCAAGGCAGCTGGTGCCACCTTAATTGGGGAGGACGGTACCATTCCATTTACTCCATTCCATCCTTTGTTATGAGCCGTCCTCCCCACAGCCTCCTATGGAAGGGTTAGGATAGCTGATGAAATGTCAAACCTCATGGTATGAAACATTATTAGACTGTGATTAGATAAGCTGATTTACAGACAGGGTATTACAGTAATGGCAGTTGGCAGGCTGATCAGCATGGGACCTACTATTTTGTGAGAATCTCAAGCTATGGTGAGGCCTGCAGGTTTGTGTCTCATTATCAAATATGGCCTACTCTGTGTCATTCTCAAAGAGTGCCATTGAGCTCTGAGATGGAGAGATAAAAAAAAGAGAGATATAGAAGGAGAGACAGAGAGGAGACCATGTTGAAGGTCTCTCTCTCTCTCTCTCTCTCTCTATTTGTGTCACTCTCTCCCCCCCCCCTCTCTCTCTCTCTCTATTTGTGTCCCTCTCTCCCCCCTTCTCTCTCTCCCCACTCTTTCTCTTTCCCTCTCCTTCACTCCCCTTCCCCCTCTCTCTCTCTTGCTCTCTAATTGTGTCACTCTCTCTCTCGTTCTCTATTTGAATCACTCTCTCCCCTCTCTCTCTCTCTTTCTCTATCTCTCTCTCTGTCTCTCTCTCAGTAGGGGAGGGAGAGTCCACTCAGCTTAATGGAATAGAGCAGTAAGAGCTACAGAAGTCGTGGGAGTCATGCTACTGTATCTGAAATCACAGATATAGTATTGCTGCAGTATTACAAACGGTATAATAATTGAAGTTACTGGTATTGTTTTTGCAAGCATTTATGATAGAGCAGGGAATTGAAAAACTATTGTGAAACATACATCAATCCCTTTATGTATTGAGAGATTTTAAAAAGCAGAGTGAGGAATTTAACTTTGTGTTTACTCTTGCTGAAAAGTTCATTGGTCAGCTTGTCGGAGCAGAAAATAAACTGGCTACAAAGGACGAGTGAGAGCGAGAGAGTGAGTTACTGGGTTATTATGAGGTAATGTGGGTGGAGAGATAAATAGAGATTGTCACAACGTGTGACATTTTGATTGATTTTCCTCTTGCTAAAAGCCACGTCCTTGACGAAGAAATCTAATGGCTCTTTCTGTAGGAGCCAGTTTCCAGAATCAATGTCTACGTCCCAATTTACCCCAATTCAACATCACCACCGGCACCTCCACTAGCTAGCAGGCCTCAGACGTAAAAAACAAACAAAGAGCCTTCAGAAAAGAGGTTTTTGAACATGCCCCAACCAAGGCGCATTTGGTGGCAGCAAACATTGTAGACAAGGCTAGAGAGGTCACCCAGGTTATAGTTAACACTCAAAATGAAAAAATAGACACTACAGCTAGAGTCTTCCGAACAGCCTTAGAAGGACGTCACAGCGACAGGCCCGCTCATGGCTTTGAGCAGGAAATTTCTGGTATTGGCTCCTTATCAGCTTCTACCCCCAAGCCATAAGACTGCTGAACAATTAATCAAATGGCCACCGGACTATTTATATTGACACCCCCTCTCCATTTGTTTTGTACACTGCCTCTAATTGCTGTTTAATGTCTATGCGTAGTCACTTCACCCCTACCTACATGTACAAATGACCTTGACTAACCTGTACCCCCCACACATTGACTCGACGCTGGTACCCCCTGTATATGGCCTCAATATTGTTAATATTTTATGGTGTTACTTTTTATATTTTTTTACTTTAGTTTATTTGGTAAATATTTTCTTAACTCTTCTTGAACTGCATTGTTGGTCAAGGGCTTGAAAGTAAGCATTTCATGGTGAGGTCTACACTTGTTGCATTCGGCGCATGTGTCAAATGAAGTTGAATTTGACTGGAAATGGACTGTCATTGTGGGAGGTTTTGAAAACTAAGGTAGGAACTTTTTTTTTTCCTTTACAAACTTGTTGTGTACTGTGAAGTTCATTTGAATATGTGCTTCATATTACGACATACAGTGCCTTGCGAAAGTATTCGTGCCCCCTTGAACTTTGCGACCTTTTGCCACATTTCAGGCTTCAAACATAAAGATATAAAACTGTATTTTTTTGTGAAGAATCAACAACAAGTGGGACACAATCATGAAGTGGAATGACATTTATTGCATATTTCAAACTTTTTTAACAAATCAAAAACTGAAAAATTGGACGTGCAAAATTATTCAGCCCCTTTACTTTCAGTGCAGCAAACTCTCTCCAGAAGTTCAGTGAGGATCTCTGAATGATCCAATGTTGACCTAAATGACTAATGATGATCCCACACTGCTACCCTTCCTCTCTTCCTCTTCTTTCTGATTCTGCCTCCTCATACAATCCACCTGTGTGTAATCAAGTCTCCGTATAAATGCACCTGCACTGTGATAGTCTCAGAGGTCCATTAAAAGTGCAGAGAGCATCATGAAGAACAAGGAACACACCAGGCAGGTCCGAGATACTGTTGTGAAGAAGTTTAAAGCCGGATTTGGATACAAAAAGATTTCCCAAGATTTAAACATCCCAAGGAGCACTGTGCAAGCGATAATATTGAAATGGAAGGAGTATCAGACCACTGCAAATCTACCAAGACCTGGCCGTCCCTCTAAACTTTCAGCTCATACAAGGAGAAGACTGATCAGAGATGCAGCCAAGAGGCCCATGATCACTCTGGATGAACTGCAGAGATCTACAGCTGAGGTGGGAGACTCTGTCCATAGGACAACAATCAGTCGTATATTGCACAAATCTGGCCTTTATGGAAGAGTGGCAAGAAGAAAGCCATTTCTTAAAGATATCCATAAAAAGTGTTGTTTAAAGTTAGCCACAAATGCTCTCCATCCAACCTCACTGAGCTCGAGCTGTTTTGCAAGGAGGAATGGGAAAACATTTCAGTCTCTCGATGTGCAAAACTGATAGAGACATACCCCAAGCGACTGACAGCTGTAATCGCAGCAAAAGGTGGCGCTACAAAGTCTTAACTTAAGGGGCTGAATAATTTTGCACGCCCAATTTTTCAGTTTTTGATTTGTTAAAAAAGTTTGAAATATCCAATAAATGTCGTTCCACTTCATGATTGTGTCCCACTTGTTGTTGATTCTTCACAAAAAAATACAGTTTTATATCTTTGTTTGAAGCCTGAAATGTGGCAAAAGGTCGCAAAGATCAAGGGGGCCGAATACTTTCGCAAAGAACTGTAAATGTAGGTGTTTTTGCTGTATGCTGCTTAGTGTTAATTCATTGGGACTAGGCTATACCTCAGTTAGGATTAAACCTTTGACTGTTCAGTGTGTAAAACAGTCACAGGTCATGTAAAAAAACACTTTAAGGTAACCTTGATCTGCGCCAACTTTCTTGCTTTTGCAGATTGCATATATTGGAAAACTAACTACAAAAGCCCTCTAGCTAATATAAAAGGCCCAGACAGTAAGTTACTTTTTGAAGTGCAGTATATGCACTGTTATAGTAGAGTACAGAAGACAAGGCATCGTTGAAGTCTAAAATAAATTAAAACACTTTATTTTATCCTAAGTGTTTATCCCTTAATAGTAAAAATAAAGAAAAACCCTTGACGGAGTAGGTGTGTCCAAACTTTTGACAATGTTGTGGGCGGGGAAAGAATTGCTGCATTTCGAATGATACTGTAATTCCACCCCACAGAATACAGAACCGTACCAAGTCTTTGGAGCGCCAAAAACCTGTTGACCACTAGTGGGTGAATGGTATTGTTGTTTCTGGATCATTAACATATTTTGAGGCATGCCTTGTAAGAGGCTATTTGTTTCACACATGAGTGAGAATGCTGTACTCATTTTTCTCCCATGTGGTTATACTGCCCCATCGATTTAAACTGTATAGGGAACAGATTGGAGTGGCAGTAAGTCTTAAACCTTAATTGGTTGAGCTTTTTGCCATGTCCTTAAGGGTCTGTTTTGCCCTGTAGTCGCTGCCAGTTTGGGACATATAAACATTTTTAGTTAGGGCAAATAATGTCTGAAATGTTGAAGTGGAAATTACAATCTTTAGAAACCTTTTTAAACCTGGAAGACAGTACAAGTTTGCATTATCTACTGTTCAAGAAATTTCCTACAACTACAGGGTGATAAATTAAGATCCTACACCTTTTTAAATATTATTTAAACTTTATTTAACCTATTTGACTACACCTGTATAAGTAGTGTCTGGATGTCATAAGGTGAATTCACCAATTTGTAAGTCGCTCTGGATAAGAGCGTCTGCCAAATGACTTAAATGTAAATGTAATGTAAATGTAGTGTTATGATTTTTGTGCTGTTAACAGAAAATTTCAAACTAACCTCCTGACAGGGATTTTGACTGAGTTGTGAAATCCCCCGAAAGCCCATAAAACAGAGGACCCAACCTGGAACCAGGTGCAGTGCTGGTCATAAAAATTCAACAAATTATCTTTCCGCCCTGTCTGCTTCTTCTCCCTCCCTGAGTATGGTCATGTCCCAAATGGCACCCTATTCCCTATGTGATGCGCTACTTTTAACCAGGGTATGGGCTCAGGTCAAAATAGGTTAACTACATAGGGAATAGGGTGCCATTTGGGATGCAGACAGTGTCTTGTTTTAGGTGATGGGACGGCTCCCTACCTCTGAGGCAGCACTAAAATGGCTCATGATCAAGTGTCTATTTACCCCATGTTTTCCCATCTCTCAGGGTAACGGGGAGCATAAAGAGTAGCCTAACCCCTGAAGTGGTTGTTTAGAGATTGTTAGTGTTATTATTATGTCAGTTCTGTCACAATTATCACCCTATTCCCTATATAGTGCACCTTTGACCAGAGCCTTATGATAGAAGTGCACTACAGGGAATAGGGTGCCATTTGCGACGTTAGTGTCCTTTGCATCTCTACTGACTTATCTATGCTTGGTAAGGCAGGAAAGGAGGATACAGCCAGCTAGACTGAAAAATAATGTAACACACACCCTGATCTGTTTCACCTGTCCTCGTTATTGTCTCCACCCCCTCCAAGTGTCACTTGTTTTCCCCAGTGTAAGGTTTAAGACTGTCTCTCTGTGTCAGTTCATCTTGTATGTCCAAGCCTACCAGCGTTTTTCCCGTTTTCCTGCTTTCCCTTTTCTCCTTTTTCTAGTCCTCCCGATTTTGACCCTTGAGAAAGGCGGCCAGCAAACTGCTTGATTTACGTCAAAACTCCCGTAGTCTGGCAGATTGCGCGGTGGACTTTCGCACGTTTGCCGCCAAGAGTGCCTGGAACCTGGAGTCTCTTTTCGATGCTTTTCTGCATGGATTATCTGAGGTAAAGGATGAGCTAGCTGCTCGGGAATGACTCCCTTATCGTTTTAACCATTCAAATTGATGGACACCTAAGGTGCGTTCACCTCCTATGGAATCCAGAAGTTTCCGAAGGCAGCTCTTCCAAGAGGAGTCGAAGACACCTGAGCTCTCTCGTGAATCTACGACGGGTGAGTTGGATACTCATGAGCCTATGCGGTTGGGAAGAATTAGGCTATGAGTTTGGGAGTGCTCATGGAGGAGGACATTTTATAGCTACCTGCCCTATTAGGAAACCCTTGTCTTTAGTGGGTACCAGTACCATGGTGAGTCAGACAGGGAGTTCCCTAATTCCCATCACCCGCACACCCCTTTTTGCTCTTGTGCTGTGGGGAGACCAATCTAAGTCTCTCCGATTGCTCATTGACTCTGGGGCTGATGAAAATCTTATGGATGCCACAATAGCTACAAGAGCTTGGTATTCCCACTCAGCCTCTCTCTGTGCCCATGGATGCTAGCGCACTGGACGGTCGCTCTATAGGGGAAGTCACCAATGCCCGTTCAATTACGGGTTTCTGGTAACAGTGAGACAATACAGTTCCTCCTCATTACATCTCCCCATGTTCCGGTTGTGTTGGGATTTTCCTGGCTTCAAAAGCACAATCCTGTGATTGACTGGAACACAAGCTTCATCCTGGGTTGGAGCCCATTTTGCCATTCCCACTGCCTTCAAGCAGCACAGACTTCCTCAAGTCACCTTCCTCAGGATGTTAGCAATACCGTGGATGTCTCTGCTATCCCCACAGAATACCATGACCTCCTGGATGTATTCAGTAAGGCACATGCTACTTTCTCTCCCGCACCGTCCTTATGATTGTGCCATTGATCTTCTCCCAGACACTACACCACCTCGGGTCGATTGTATTCTCTGTCTGGACTAGAGACGAAAGTTATAGAGGAGTACATAGAGGAGTCTCTGTCCACTGGGGCCATCCATCCGTCTGCATCTCCTGCCGGCACAGGGTTTTTCTTTGTGGAGAAGAAGGACAAGACCCTGCATCCGTGCATTGACTACCAGGGACTTAATTACTGTCAAGAATCGTTACCCCCTACCTCTCCACCCCTCAGCGTTTGAACCTCTCTAGGGGGCCACCATATTTTCCAAGTTGGACCTTCAAAATGCCTACCACCTTGTTCGGATGAGTGGAAGACAGCCTTCAACACAGCCAGTAGACATTATGAGTACCAGGTCATGCCATTTGGACTCACAAATGCCCCCGCTGTTTTCCAGGCGTTCGTCAATGATGTGCTTCGGGACATGCTCAACCGGGTTGTGTTCATGTACCTTGACGACATCCTGTTTTTTTCCGATCTGCACAAGAAAATGTTCTTCATGTCAGACAGGTCTTTCAGCGCCTCCTGGAGAACCAACTGTTCGTAAGTGCCGAGAAGTGTGAGTTCCACCGCTCTACTATCACCTTTCTGGGATATGTCATTGCTGAGGGCAATGTTCAGATGGATCCTGGAAAGGTGAAAGCAGTGGTGGATTGGCCTCAACCAACGTCCAGGGTGTAATTGCAACGGTTTCTTGGTTTTGCAAACTTCTACCGCCGTTTCATTCAGGACTACAGTACCCTGGTGGCCCCCCACTCGGCACTCACCTCTCCCGAGGTGGACCTGAAGCATCAGTTCACAACAGCACCCATCCTCATCCATCCGGACCACTCGCGTCAATTTGTGGTGGAAGTGAATGCTCGGATGTTGGAGTGGGGCCATCCTGTCCTAGCGTTCTGCCCAGAACCAGAAGCTTCTTCCCTGTGCCTGCCTGTCCTATCGTCTCAATCCTGCTGAAAGGAACTACGATGTTAGCAACCGAGAACTCCTGGCAGTGAAGATGGCATTGGAAGAGTGGAGGCACAGGCAGGAAGGAGCAGTACAGCCATTCCTGGTCTGGACCAACCATAAAAACCTGGAATATCTCTGTACAGCCAAGCACCTCAACTCCAAGCAGGCCCGGTGGGCCCTCCTGTTCACCAGATTTAACTTCACCATCTCCTACGCCCAGGGTCTAAAATGAGAAGACTGATGCACTCTCCCGCCTATACAGTTCCTCTGCCACACCCTCGACCTCTGAAACCATTCTCTCTACTTCATGCCTTGCTGCCACTGTGGATTGGGGTATTGAGAACCTGGTCCGTGAGGCACAATGCTCCCAGCCTGGATCTAAAGGGGGCCCGGCTAACCAGCTGTTTGTTCCTAATCCGGTCCCGGGTACTGGAATGGGATCATTCTTCCAGGCTGACCGGTCATCCAGGGTCCCATCGTACACTAGCCTTCATTCGACAACGTTTCTGGTGGCACACAATGGCGTCTCTGCCTTCATCACTGCATGCACTGTGTGTGCTCAAAACAAGAATCTACAGAAAGCTCCTTCTGGCTTCCTGCAGCCACTACCGGTTACTCATCGTCCCTGGTCTCATATATCTCTGGACTTTGTCACTTTTCTCCCTCCATCTGATGACAACACTATCATTCTGATGGTAGTCGTCCGGTTCTCCAAGGCTGCCCATCTCATCCCTCTCCCCAAACTACCTTCTGCCAAGGAGACGGCCCAGCTTATGGTGCAGCATGTCTTCCGGATCCATGGACACCCAGTAGACATGGTTTCGCCGATCGGGGTTCTCAGTTCTCGTCTCAGTTCTGGAAGGCATTCTGCATCCTTATTGGGTCACTGGCCAGCCTGTCTTCCGGATTCCTTCCCCAAACTAATGGTCAGTTGGAGCGAGCCAACCAAGACCTGGAGACCACCTTAAGGTGCCTGGTCTCAACCAACCCCACTACCTGGAGCTGTCAACTGGTCTGGGTGGAGTATGCCCGGAACACTCTTCCCAGTTCTGCCACCGGACTCTCCACTTTTGAGTGCTCCATGAGGTATCAGCCTCCACTCTTCCCTGAACAAGAGCAGGAGGTCAGCGTAGATGTTTTTTCCGCCGCTGTCGACGTACATGGAGAAGAGCCAGGGCAGCTATTCTCAAGACCAACTCCAGGTATCGTCGACAAGCGGACCGTCACCGGACCCCAGCTCCTCGCTACCGCATTGGGCAGAGGTTATGGCTGTCCACACGGGACCTGCTTCTTCGAGTTGAGTCCCGCAAACTGTCCCCCTGTTTTATTGGTCCTTTTCCCATCTCCAGAGTCCTGAGTTCCACTGCTGTCCGTCTCTTGTTACTCCATACCCTCCGTATTCACCCTACGTTCCATGTGTCTCGAATTAAATCCGTGTCTCACGGAGAGACTGAAAAACAGCTTCGATCGCAAGGCCATCAGACTGTTAAATAGCAATCACAGCCAGGTACTCATATGCGTATACTGTATTCTATTCTACTGTATTTAGTCAATGCCATTCCGGCATTGCTTGTTCTAATATTTATATTCATATATTTCTTAAAACCTCTCTGGGATTAGCACCTTGACACAACAGCCAGTGAAATTGCAGGGCGCCAAATTCAAACAACAGAAATCTCATAATTAAAATTCCTCAAACACACAAGTATTATACACCATTATAAAGATAGCATTTTTGTTAATCCAACCACAGTGTCCGATTTCAAAAAGGCTTTAAGGTGAAAGCACACCATACGATTATGTTAGGACAGCGCCTAGCCACAAAAAACCATACAGACATTTTATAGCCAAGGAGAGGGCTCACAAAAGTCAGAAATAGCGATTAAATTCATCACTAACCTTTGATAATCTTCATCTGGTGGCACTCCCAGGACTCCATGTTACACAATAAATGTTCGTTTTTTCCAATAAAGTCCCTCTTTATGTCCAAAAACCTCTGTTTAAATTGGCACGTTAGGTTCAGTAATGCATTGTCTCAAATAACATCCGGTGAAATTGCAGCGAGCCAAATCAAATTATAGAAATACTCATCATAAACATTGATGAAAGATACAAGTGTTATACATAGGCTTAAAGATAAACTTCTTGTTAATCCAGCCGCTGTGTCAGATTTCAAAAAGGCTTTACAGCGAAAGAAAACCATGCTATTATCTGAGGATAGCATCCCATCAAACAAACACAGACAATTATATTTCATCCCGCCAGGCGCGACACAAAACCCAGAAATAACGATATAATTCATGCCTTACCTTTGAAGATCTTCTTTTGTTGGCACTCCAATATGTCCCATAAACATCACAAATTGTCCTTTTGTTCGATTAATTGTTCGATTAATTTCTCTCCAAAATGTCCATTTATTTGGCGCACGCAACTCGCGCAACATGACTACAAAATATCTAATAAGTTACCTATAATCTTTGTCCAAACATTTCAAACAACTTTAGGTATTTTTTAACGTAAATAATCGATAAAATGTGTTCAATAGCAGATAAAAACAAAGTGGAGCGAGCTTTCAGGTTGAGTGCCCCAACCACAACAGTACATTTCACTCGACCCTCGTTCTGAACAGCCCTACTTCTTTATTTCTCAAAGGGAAAACATCAACCAATTTCTAAAGACTGTTGACATCCAGTGGAAGTGATAGGAACTTCAAGTAAGTGCCTTAGAAATCTATATCCCCATAGAAAACTAATTGAAAAGAGAGTGACATCAAAATAAAATTCCTGGTTGGTTTGTCCGCGGAGTTTCACCTGCCAAATAAGTTCTGTTATACTCACAGACATCATTAAAATAGAGTGTTTTCTATCCAAATCTACTAATAATATGCATATCCTAGCTTCTGGGCCTGAATAACAGGCAGTTTACTTTGGGCACGCTTTTCATCCGGACGTGAAAATACCGCCCTCTAGCCTAGAGAGGTTAATTCCATTATTTTACTGTTAGATTAGTGTGTATTGTTGTGAATTGTTAGAAACTACCGCATTGTTGGAGCTAGGAACACAAGCATTTCGCTTCACCCGCAATAACATCTGCTAAATATGTGTATGTGACCAATAACATTTGATTTGATTTACTGTTAGATTTCAGTGCAGCCTTTGACATTATTGACCATAACCTGTTGTTGAGAAAACTTTTGTGTTATGGCTTTTCAGCGTCTGCTATATCATGGATTCAGAGCTATGGTATATATCTAATAGAACTCAGAGGGTTCTCTTTAATGGAAGCTTCTCTAATGTCAAACATGTAAAGTGTGGTGTACTGGAGGGCAGCTATCTAGGCCCTCTACTCTTTTCTATTTTTACCAGTGACCTGCCACTGGCATTAAACAAAGCATGTGTGTCCATGCATGCTGATGATTCAACCATATACGCATGAGCAACCACAGCTAATGAAGTCATTGAAACCCTTAACAAAGAGTTGCAGTCTGTTTTGGAGTGGGTAGCCAGTAATAAACTGGTCCTGAACATCTCTAAAACTAAGAGCATTGCATTTGGTGAAAATCATTCCCTAAGTTCTAGACCTCAGGTGAATCTGGTAATGAATCGTGTGGCTGTTGAACAAGTTGAGGAGACTAAATTACTTTGTGTTACCTTATATTATAAACTGTCATGATGGTGAAAACATATAGATTCAATGGTTGTAAAAATGGGGAGAGGTCTGTCCGTAATAAAGTGATGCTCACACTCCAAAAAGCCAGTCCTGCATGCTCTAGTTATCTCGTTTAAGGTAAGACCCAGGTGCAGACAGTGTCGAAATAACA
Organism: Oncorhynchus masou masou; assembly: GCF_036934945.1. Lineage (NCBI taxonomy): Eukaryota > Metazoa > Chordata > Actinopteri > Salmoniformes > Salmonidae > Oncorhynchus > Oncorhynchus masou. The sequence continues at coordinate 9,880,943 of NC_088227.1, forward strand.
AAAGTTTATTATTCGAACAGGAGCAGGCAAAAGGGCAGGCAGAGTTCAATAATCCAGATAGGTGGGGCAAAGGTACAGGGCGGCAGGCAGGCTCCGGGTCAGGGCAGGCAGGAATGGTCAAAACCGGAAAACAAGAAAACAGGAACTATAGCAAAGACAGGAGCAAGGGAAAAACCGCTGGTAGGCTTGACGAACAAAACAAACTGGCAACTGACAAACAGAGAACACAGGTATAAATACACAAGGGATAATGGGGAAGATGGGCAACACCTGGAGGAGGGTGGAGACAATCACAAATACAGGTGAAACAGATCAACACTAGTTTTGTCTTATCCTGATTATTGTCCAGTCATGTGGTCGAGTGCTGCAGGGAAAGAACTAGTTAAGCTGTAGTTGGCCCAGAACAGAGCGACACGTCTTGCTCTTCATTGTAATCAGAGGGCTAATATAAATACTATGCATGCCAGCCTCTCTTGGCTAAGAGTTGAGGAGAGACTGACTGGATCACGTCTTCTTTTTATAAGAAACATTGATGTGTTGAAAATTACAAATTGTTTGCATAGTCAACTTACACACAGCTCTGACACACACACTTACCCCAACAGACATGCCACCAGGGGTCTTTTCACAGTCCCCAAATCCAGAAAAAAAAATCAAAAATGTCTACAGTATTATATAGAGGCATTATTGCATGGAACACCCTTGCATCTCATATTGCTAAAATTAACACCAAACCTGGTTTCAAAAACAGATAAGTCAACACCTCGCGGCACAACGCCTCTCCCATATTTGACCTAGATCGTTTGTGTATATGTATTGACACGTAGGCTTTTTGTGCCTTTTTAAAATTGATGTAGTTCTGTCCTTGAGCGGTTGTGTGGACCCCAGGAAGAGAAGCTGCTGCTTTCGCAACAGCTAATGGGGATCCTAATAAAACACCAAATACCAAATACCATCCTAGCTGTAAAATAACCCAGCATATCTACAGTATATGATAGATCTGAGGAAGCAGGTAGTGCTTTCTTCTTATTTCAAATGCTGAACTGTATTCACCACTGTATTCACAGTTTACAACAGAAAACACAAAGGTTTAATAATACAGACAGGGAATCCATCAAACTGTGTGCTGTATATTTCTGTCATTGTCATTCTTCTCATCATACAGTGGTTATGGTTAGTTTTCTTCAGTATTGAGCAGTCCAACCACAAATTGTCCAAACCTGTGTCTGTCATGCAGACAGACACACCATCATTTGCAAATTAATTAATTAAAAATCCTACAATGTGATTTTCTGGATTTTTTTTCTCATTTTGTCTGTCATAGTTGAAGTGTACCTATGATGAAAATTACAGGTCTCTCTCATCTTTTTTTAAGTGGGAGAACTTGCACAATTGGTGGCTGACTAAATACTTTTTTTCTACACTGTAGGCCAGGCCCTGTTGTTACCTCATATCCCAGTGATAATACCTTGCATGAAGTAAACACTTAAATTTGCTCAACTTGCTACTGGCTCAATCATTGGCTCAACTTACCCCATGGCCATTGGTTCAACTTACCCCAAGGCACACATTTCTATATTAGCCCACACAGGTCTATATTAGCCCACACAGCTGCAAGGATGCACTTTCATGTTCGGTTTAAGAACTCATATTGAAGCGTATAGAGAGATACCCCAACTGATTGTTCTATACTATCTTAGGTCACACTTTAGGTCTACAGATGGACTATCCGAATAAAGTGTTAATTAATCTTAACATGTTCTAGTTTGGTTGAGATTACACGCCTCGGGAAACCTCTAACACGATACATTTATTTGACTTTGTGAAAATCCATTTTTTTTGGGACCTAACTCGCTTATCCACTTTATCCATGTGGTTTCTTCCTTCACAGTGCTCTGCGAGATGCTGATTAATTCAAAGCATTTTCGACGTCACTGCAGTATGCCCACATACTTGAGTATAGCTCTGGGGCTGACACAAGTCCACATTTCTTGTAGACTCATTTTCTAGACATTAATGTACAGCCACGTTTTTAGAGGTCACTGCAGGTCACCCGCCATTTGCATATGGACACATACTCCGCTGTGGGGCTCCAAGACACGAATTTCATACCATTTTCAAGACATCAATGTAGCAGTAGAACCAATATCACAATGTCAGAATACAACTTGAATGAAATGAATCAATGTAGGCTACAGCAGAACACACACGAGACTATATAGGTCTCCTGCCTACAGTGCCTTGCGAAAGTATTCGGCCCCCTTGAACTTTGCGACCTTTTGCCACATTTCAGGCTTCAAACATAAAGATATAAAACTGTATTTTTTTGTGAAGAATCAACAACAAGTGGGACACAATCATGAAGTGGAACGACATTTATTGGATATTTCAAACTTTTTTAACAAATAAAAAACTAAAAAATTGGGCGTGCAAAATTATTCAGCCCCTTAAGTTAAGACTTTGTAGCGCCACCTTTTGCTGCGATTACAGCTGTCAGTCGCTTGGGGTATGTCTCTATCAGTTTTGCACATCGAGAGACTGAAATGTTTTCCCATTCCTCCTTGCAAAACAGCTCGAGCTCAGTGAGGTTGGATGGAGAGCATTTGTGAACAGCAGTTTTCAGTTCTTTCCACAGATTCTCGATTGGATTCAGGTCTGGACTTTGACTTGGCCATTCTAACACCTGGATATGTTTATTTTTGAACCATTCCATTGTAGATTTTGCTTTATGTTTTGGATCATTGTCTTGTTGGAAGACAAATCTCCATCCCAGTCTCAGGTCTTTTGTAGACTCCATCAGGTTTTCTTCCAGAATGGTCCTGTATTTGGCTCCATCCATCTTCCCATCAATTTTAACCATCTTCCCTGTCCCTGCTGAAGAAAAGCAGGCCCAAAATATGATGCTGCCACCACCATGTTTGACAGTGGGCATGTTGTGTTCAGGGTGATGAACTGTGTTGCTTTTACGCCAAACATAACGTTTTGCATTGTTGCCAAAAAGTTCAATTTTGGTTTTATCTGACCAGAGCACCTTCTTCCACATGTTTGGTGTGTCTCCCAGGTGGCTTGTGGCTAACTTTAAACAACACTTTTTATGGATATCTTGAAGAAATGGCTTTCTTCTTGCCACTCTTCCATAAAGGCCAGATTTGTGCAATATACGACTGATTGTTGTCCTATGGACAGAGTCTCCCACCTCAGCTGTAGATCTCTGCAGTTCATCCAGAGTGATCATGGGCCTCTTGGCTGCATCTCTGATCAGTCTTCTCCTTGTATGAGCTGAAAGTTTAGAGGGACGGCCAGGTCTTGGTAGATTTGCAGTGGTCTGATACTCCTTCCATTTCAATATTATCGCTTGCACAGTGCTCCTTGGGATGTTTAAAGCTTGGGAAATCTTTTTGTATCCAAATCCGGCTTTAAACTTCTTCACAACAGTATCTCGGACCTGCCTGGTGTGTTCCTTGTTCTTCATGATGCTCTCTGCGCTTTTAATGGACCTCTGAGACTATCACAGTGCAGGTGCATTTATACGGAGACTTGATTACACACAGGTGGATTGTATTTATCATCATTAGTCATTTAGGTCAACATTGGATCATTCAGAGATCCTCACTGAACTTCTGGAGAGAGTTTGCTGCACTGAAAGTAAAGGAGCTGAATAATTTTGCACGTCCAATTTTTCAGTTTTTGATTTGTTAAAAAAGTTTGAAATATGCAATAAATGTCATTCCACTTCAGGATTGTGTCCCACTTGTTGTTGATTCTTCACAAAAAAATACAGTTTTATATATTTATGTTTGAAGCATGAAATGTGGCAAAAGGTCGCAAAGTTCAAGGGGGCCGAATACTTTCACAAGGCACTGTAGCAGTACAAACACAGTATATTGCATATTTACTGTATTTTTATAGCAACCAGTAGCCGGTTACAGGAAATATACCTGTAAATTACCATAAAACAACGGTACCCAAGATTACAGTAAGAGTATTTGTTACATAAAATGACTACAGTAGCATTATTGGTACAGTAAATCAATTACAGTAGCAGTATTGGATACCATAAAATACAGTATAGTAACATACTGCACTTTTTTTTACAGTATAATACAGTCAATTATTCGGTATTGTACTGTGTGTCATTACACCGTACTTGCTTAGATACTGTAGATTACAGAAGGTGTACTGCAATATGAAACACAGTAACTTAACTTACCAATGTGCTGCTTGTAAATTACTGTCAAATTCACGGCTACCCCTTCACAGTGTAGATAACGTTGCCAGCAATGTGAAAAGTCTAATTACCACTTTGGTGAATAGCCCAGTTAGATACCTAAGAGTGTGTGAGTGTGAGAGTGTGAGTGTGAGAGTGAGTGAGTGAGTGAGTGAGTGAGTGAGTGAGTGAGTGAGTGAGTGAGTGAGTGAGAGAGAGAGAAACCCTAGATATATGGGCTAATTGTGTGAAGAGTGTCTCTGTATGGGGCCCTCAGCAGGCCTTCTCTCTGAGAGTTATTCAGCCAGCATGAGACACAAGCTGTAGTGATGACAATATGAACCCCACAGAGCCATACATTATCACCAGTGAGGAGAGATGAGGGACTGTTTGAATATCTGGTCTTGTCACTGCTCAACAGGACCACGAAAGCTGTGCTTGTGTGCGTGAAAGCTTGGGCTAAAACATCCATTATACAACCGGAATCGATTATCTGACACAGTGACAACGCTTCAAGATGTTCAACCTCTTATCGATCACCTTAGTCATATGGGCTAACAGTAATGACAAGATGTTGTGAGTGTTGCTCATTGTATATTCATAGTGTAGAGTGTGAGCTATTCTATTTCACTCTCTTTCTGCATGTACATGCACGCACACACACTTTGGCTGAGAGTTGTTCCCTAGATCTCGCAAGATCTCGCAAACTGGAACTCCCAACTTCTAACACACATGGACCCAGAACCAAATAAACGAAGCTGACCAAATTACGCAAGATTCTAGTTCTGGGTTAACTGAGATTAGATTGCTCTAAGGAGTGACTGCAATCCACACTGGTTGTGCTTATGTTCAATACACCTCCTGATAGTGTGCTTATTGTTTAACCATTAATATTTTCTAGGGGCCATTTTGAGTTTTTGCTACCATGTGGGTTTTAGCTTGCTTGAGCCTGCTAACTGAGAAGTGTTAATTCACCTGTTTCCATACATGTTTCATTTAAAAATAAATGATTTTACAAAGGAGTTGTTTAGACTATCATCAGTTTAGACTATCATTTTACAGATGTATGTTGAAAACGTTTTTGGGAGCTGCGATCGATAATTGGGGATCATTCAATATTCCCTATCTTTTGTTGTTCAGTGAAATCATCCCATGTGAACAGTCAACTCATTTAATTATAGTTCAATTTGTAACTAAACAGTTTTTTACATTTCTATTGGAAGGATTTAATCATTTAAAATGATGTCTACTTATGGTGAAAGGTTTATGTGCCTGTCTCCATATGATATGGTAAATATTGCAAGGACCTGACGCCGAAGATGAGAAGCAGGTATGGGGAGTCAAACATTTATTCAGGAACAGACATAGAACACGACAGGAACAGCGTTAGCACACGGGTAAACAAGGACATATGACAAACAATCCCGAAGCAGGGAACAGAGCTAGGAAACGGACAGATATAGGGAAGGAAATTACAAGTAATTGAGTCCACCTGAGTCCAATGAGCGCTGATGCACGTGACAGGGAAAGGCAGGTGTGCATACTGAAGGTGGCTTGAGTGCATAATGTTGGGGGGTCTGGCGCCCTTGAGCGCCAGAGGGAGGAAGAGCGGGAGCAGGCGTGACAGTACCCCCCCCCCCCACCCCCAGATCAAGATGGTGGAATGAAACTACCCCACTAGCATCTGAAGAAAATAATGTTAGAAATTCCCTCCCAAATGACCCAGAGTGTTTTCGAGTTCAGTGTACTTCTTCCAGAGGGTTGAATACATGAATATTTAATAACAGCGAGCACTAAGCACTGAGTTAAGCCTTTAGAGGTGCAGGCTTCCATCAGGGTGCTGTGGGTGATGACAGGGCCATGGCCCCACTCTCTCGGGACTAAAACGGCTTCTGGACTGCTGCTCAGCTGATGACACACGCACGCACAAACACATCTGCTCATGAACAGCACTGGGAAAGTGTGCGTGTGTGTGTACAGTGCCTTCAGAAAGTATTCAGACCCCTTGACTTTTTCCCCATTTTGTTCGGTTACAGACTTATCCTAAAATTGATTCAATAGGTAGTTTTTTTCCCCTTCATCAATCTAAACACAATACCCCACAATGACAAAGCAAAAACAGGTTTCTAGACATTTTTGGTCATTTATAAAAAATTAAAAGCTGAAGAATTGCATTTACATAAGTAAATCAAATCAAATTTTATTTGTCACATACACATGATGTTAATGCGAGTGTAGCGAAATGCTTGTGCTTCTAGTACCGACAATGCAGTAATAACCAACAAGTAATCTAACTAACAATTCCAAAACTACTGTCTTATACACGTGTAAGGGGATAAAGAATATGTACATAAAGATATATGAATGAGTGATGGTACAGAGCAGCATAGGCAAGATACAGTAGATGGTATCGAGTACAGTATATACATATGAGATGAGTATGTAAACAAAGTGGCATAGTTAAAGTGGCTAGTGATACATGTATTACATAAAGATGCAGTAGATGATATAGAGTACAGTATATACGTATACATATGAGATGAATAATGTAGGGTATGTAAACATTATATTAGGTAGCATTGTTTAAAGTGGCTAGTGATATATTTTACATTTCCCATCAATTCCCATTATTAAAGTGGCTGGAGTTGAGTCAGTGTGTTGGCAGCAGCCACTCAATGTTAGTGGTGGCTGTTTAACAGCCTGATGGCCTTGAGATAGAAGCTGTTTTTCAGTCTCTCGGTCCCAGCTTTGATGCACCTGTACTGACCTCACCTTCTGGATGATAGCAGGGTGAACAGGCAGTGGCTCGGGTGGTTGTTCTCCTTGATGATCTTTATGGCCTTCCTGTAACATCGGGTGGTGTAGGTGTCCTGGAGGGCAGGTAGTTTGCCCCCGGTGATGCGTTGTGCAGACCTCACTACCCTCTGGAGAGCCTTACGGTTGTGGGCGGAGCAGTTGCCATACCAGGCGGTGATACAGCCCGCCAGGATGCTCTCGATTGTGCATCTGTAGAAGTTTGTGAGTGCTTTTGGTGACAAGCCAAATTTCTTCAGTCTCCTGAGGTTGAAGAGGCGCTGCTGCGCCTTCTTCACGATGCTGTCTGTGTGGGTGGACCAATTCAGTTTGTCTGTGATGTGTATGCCGAGGAACTTAAAACTTACTACCCTCTCCACTACTGTTCCATCGAAGTGGATAGGGGGGGATAGGGGGGTGTTCCCCCCTTCCAGACCCTTCCCTCAGTACTTTGTTGATGCACCTTTGGCAGTCACTACATCCTTGAGTCTTTTTGGGTATGAAGCTACAAGCTTGGCACACCTGTATTTGGGGAGTTTCTCCCATTCTTCTCTGCAGATCCTCTCAAGCTCTGTCAGGTTGAATGGGTACTATCACTGCAGCGCTATTTTAAGGTCTATCCAGAGATGTTCGATCGGGTTCAAGTCCGGCCTCTGGCTCGGCCACTCAAGGACATTCAGAGACTTGTCCCGAAGCCACTCCTGCATTATCTTGGCTGTGTGCTTAGGGTCATTGTCCTATTGGTAGGTGAACCTTTGCCCCAGTCTGAGGTCCTGAGCGCTCTGGAGCATGTATTCATTAAGGATCTCTCTGTACTTTGTTACGTTCATATTTGCCTCGATCCTGACTAGTCTCCCAGTCCCTGCCACTGAAAAACATCCCTACAGCATGATGCTGCCACCACCATGCTTCACCGTAGGGATGGTGTCAGGCTTCCTCCAGATGTGACGCTTGGAATTCAGGCCGAAGAGTTCAATCTTGGTTTCATCAGACCAGAGAATATTGTTTCTCATGGTCTGAGAGTCTTTGGGTGCCTTTTGGCAAACTCCAATCGGGCCCATAATAGATAGGTTTGCTTTCCTTGACTGCGTCCCAAATGGCACCCTAGTCAGATTTTTTTTGCCATTTGGGAGGCAGTCCTCCTCTGAGACTGGCGGTGATTTGATTAAACAATCTCAGTATGCATGCAGCCATACATCAACACACACTCGATATCAGCATCCCGTCACACATCTCTCATCTCACTGCAGACCATCCAAGGCATCTGTACAGAGCAGAAGAGGCTGGTGGGAGGAGCTGTAGCAGGACAGGGTAATTGTAATGGCTGCAATGGAATAAATGGAACGGTATCAAACACATCAAACATATAGAAACCACATGTTTGACTCTGGTCCATTCATTTCATCCCAGTCATTATAATGAGCCCATCCTCCCACCAGCCTCCTCTGGTACAGAGCCACCACTGCAGTTTCGAGATAGTTGAGACAAGATGATAGTCTCTGCTAATGCTCCTGTCAGCCCTTGCCCGCCAAGAAGCAAGCCACCATTATGTACTCCAGGGTTATACAGTTGAGTTGTTCAAACTCTTTCTTCATTCAAGTGCAAACACGAAATCCTCTGAGGCATGTGACTATGCTACCAGTCAACCAGATCATTAGTTGATGGAAAGTTAAAATGTCTCTATAGATTTTTGATTTAGGGCAACCCTCTTTGGTGAGCCCCTGAGTTAGCCTCACAAGCAGCCTTATCTCGCGAGCTTACATGTTCACTACTGTAGTCAGTCTGATAATTACCAGACTACCCCTGAGCCCCACAGAGACTAATCGAAGGGAAGAGAGCATTTAAGAGAGAGAAAACTACCTGGATGGAATTGGCCCAGGTACAGGCCCTTATCAGGTACTACAACCTGAGAAATTGGCACAGAACCGAACAGGAGCACCATTTTCTAAGTAACAGTGCTATGGGCTAATCTTTCCCTTCATCTTGACTAGGTTTTGCTTCCCAAAATGGCACTACTTTTGGCCAGGGCCCCAAAATAGTGCACTATGAAGGGAATAGGGTGCCTTTTGAGACACACAGCCTGAGTTAGTTCTCTTCCCTGAGTCAAGCTCACCATCTTTTATCCATGAAAATCATTTGGTTACTTGGAGGCATTAAGGTGTGGAACTGAGAAATGTCTCAGCATGTCAATTTGCCTATACTCTTCCTTCTGCAGAGGAATATATCTGACTAATATAAATGGGATATCTTGTTCAGGCACATTTAGTCTGTTTCAGACATGCTTATTTCAGACAGTATAGTCTAGAACAGAATACAAAACGCTTCCTCTAAGATCTATCATCACAACACTCACGACTGCAATTTGTGATCATGGCAACAGGTATTACTATTCATCACACAATGCAAATCTGATCAAAGCTTATATATTCTCCCATTCAAGGGTCTGGGTCCAGCGTCTCATGTCTGTATGTACACAACTCACACGCCTGAATTTCCACCCTGCCATCCTATCTCCCTCTGTTTACATCCCAAATAGCACCCTATTCCCTATATAGTGCGCTTCTTTTGACCAGAGTCCAATTTGAATAGGGTGTCATTTGGGACACACCCTCTGTCTCATTATCCTGCTTCCAGTCTCCTTCTGAATACAGTGATATCAAATAATCTGCAAACGGTACACTCTCTCTTTCTCATTCTATTCTCGGCACCTACAGTTGAAGTTGGAAGTTTATATAAACTAATTTTAATGACTCCAACCTAAGTGTTTCAACCACTCCACACATTTCTTGTTAACAAACTATAGTTTTGGCAAGTCGGTTAGGACATCTACTTCGTGCATGACACAAGTCATTTTTCCAACAATTGTCTACAGACAGATTATTTTTGCAGGAATTTAATTCCTCTGTTTTAATTCCCAATTAAAATTAAACACTCTGTCAATTCATAAGAATTTGTATGACCCTTATTTTATAGAGATCGACAGAGCCCGGTCAAATAGCAGCCTTTATTCACGAGAGTACTGAACACGATACAGTTTACCACAGGTTATAAACTGAAAATGACGTCATTAGTTTCAGCACCAACCCGTGCCATCTCCGTTCCAGTACAAAGGCTGTATGGTTCTCACATCGTCTCTCCCTATAAAGATCATATAATTTATGAGTCAAGGTCTTCTTGTGTAGATAAGCATTCTAGCCAGTCTGAAGATATCGTTCATTCATTTCTACCAAGGAACAGACAGTCATTGTTCTAACTCTTGACCACATTCACACACATTATATTCAGTACTGGGATCAGGAAAGAAAACTCATACATATACAGCAACATAATAGTATTCGGATTAGTACATATACAGTAACATAATAGTATTCTGATTAGTCAGTCCTGATTGAAATGTATACATAATTAGTCATAATTGATAAAAATTCCCTTAACATTATTTCACTGTATCACAATTCCAGTGGGTCAGAAGTTTACATACACTAAAATGACTGTGCCTTTAAATAGCTTGGAAAATTCCAGAAAATGAAGTCATGGCTTTAGAAGCTTCTGATAGGCTAATTGACGTAGGTGGAGTGGAGGTGTGCCTGTGGATGTATTTCAAGGCCTACGTTCAAACTCAGTGCCTCTTTGCTTGACATCATGGGAAAATCAAAAGAAATCAGCCAAGACCTCAGAAAAAAATTGTAGACTTACAAAAGTCTGGTTCATCCTTGGGAGCAATTTCCAAATGCCTGAAGGTACCACGTTCACCTGTACAAAGAATAGTACACAAGTATAAACACCATGGGACCACGCAGCCGTCATGCCGCTTAGGGCGGTGACGCGTTCTGTCTCCAGGAGATGAATTTACTTTGGTGCGAAAAGTGCAAATCAATCTCAGAACAACTGCAAAGGACCTTGTGAAGATGCTGGAGGAAACAGGTACAAAGTATCTATATCCACAGTAAAACGAGTCCTATACCAACATAACCTGAAAGGCCACTCAGCAAGGAAGAAGCCGTTGCTCCAAAACCTCCATAAAAAAGCCAGACTACGGTTTGCAACTGGACAAAGATTGTACTTTTTGGAGAAATGTAATCTGGTCTGATGAAACAAAAATAGAAATGTTTGGCCAAAATGACCATCGTTATGTTTGGAGGAAAAAGGGGGAGGCTTGCAAGCCGAAGAACAGCTTCCCAATCGTGAAGCACGGGGGTGGCAGCATCATGTTGTGGGGGTGCTTTGCTGGAGGAGGGACTGGTGCACTTCACAAAATAGATGGCTTCATGAGGAAGGAAAATTACGTGGATATATTGATGCAATATCTCAAGAAATCAGTTAGGAAGTTGAAGCTTGGTCGCAAATGGGTCTTCCAAATGGACAATGACCCCAAGCATACTTCCAAAGTTGTTGCAAAATGGCTTAAGGACAACAAAGTCAAGGTTTTGGAATTGTAACAGTTTTTTTGGTGTGATGGAGAGGCGGACCAAAACGCAGCGTGGTTTCTATTCATGGTTCTTTAATGATGAAAACTATACATGAACAGACTAACAAAAACAAGAAACATGAAAACCTAAAACAGAGACAGGAACAATCACCCACAAACACACAGTGAAACCCAGGCTACCTAAGTATGATTCTCAGAGACAACTAATGACACCTGCCTCTGATTGAGAACCATACTAGGCCGAAACAGAAATACCCAAATCATAGAAAAACAAACATAGACTGCCCACCCCAACTCACGCCCTGACCATACTAAATAATGTCAAAACAAAGGAAATAAAGGTCAGAACGTGACAGTACCCCCCCCCCCAAAGGTGCGGACTCCGGCCGCAAAACCTTGCCCACCCAGACCCTCCTCTATAGGTTGTTTGTCCGCGGTGGCGGCTCTGGCGCGGGACGCGGACCCCACTACACCATCGTCTTAGTCCGCCTTATTGTCCGCCTCCGTGGCCTCCTAACCATGGCGGCCCTACTAAATGACCCCACTAGACAGAGGGGCAGAAGCTCTGGACAGAGGGGCGGAAGCTCTGGACAGAGGGGCGGAAGCTCTGGACAGAGGGGCTCTGGCGCCTCTGGGCTGAGGGGCTCTGGCGCCTCTGGGCTGAGGGGCTCTGGCGCCTCTGGGCTGAGGGGCGGCACTGGCGGACCCTGGCAGACTGGTGGCACTGGCGGCCCCTGGCAGACTGGCGGGCACTGGCGGCCCCTGGCGGCACTGGCGGCCCCTTGCAGACTGGCGGCACTGGCGGCCCCTTGCAGACTGGCGGCACTGGCAGCCCCTTGCAGACTGGCGGCAGGAATGGCCATCACAAAGCCCTGACCTCAATCCTATAGAAAATTTATTGGCAGAACTGAAAAAGCGTGTGCGAGCAAGGAGGCCTAGAAACCTGACTCAGTTATACCAGCTCTGTCAGGAGGAATGGGCCAAAATTCCCGCAACTTATTGTGGGAAGCTTGTGGAAGGCTACCCGAAACGTTTGACCCAAGTTAAACAATTAAAAGGCAATGCTACTAAATACTACTTAGTATGTACATGTAAACTTCTGACCCACTGTGTGATGAAATAAATAAAAGCTGAAATAAATCATTCTCTCTACTATTATTCTGACATTTCACATTCTTAAATTAATAAGTGATGATCCTCACTGACCTAAGACAGGGGATTTTTACTAGGATTAAATGTCAGGAATTGTGAAAATGGAGTTTAAATGTATTTGGCTATGGTGTATGTAAACTTGTGACTTCAACTGTAAATATATTATGCCTGATAGATTATATGGCTTATTGATTTGCTTTTAATTGGACCGTTTGTTTTCAGTTCCACACTGATACAAGAGGGGGAAGGATATCATCTGATTAATATTAATATAACAGATTGAAACAGTTGTCATACATGATAAATGGGTATGTAAAATCTATATTCCATTTGCACTATGTAGATGACATGCCTATTTCATCACGAAATGGGGAAAGTCATTAGACTGCAGACACATCCCTGAGGATCACCCATCTGGTTATACAGTGGGGCAAAAAAGTATTTAGTCAGCCACCAATTGTGCAAGTTCTCCCACTTAAAAAGATGAGAGAGGCCTGTAATTTTCATCATAGGTACACTTCAACTATGACAGACAAAAAGAGAAAAGAAAATCCAGAAAATCACATTGTAGGATTTTTAATGAATTTATTTGCAAATTATGGTGGAAAATGAAAAAAGTATTTGGTCACCTACAAACAAGCAAGATTTCTGTCTCTCACAGACCTGTAACTTCTTCTTTAAGAAGCTCCTCGGTCCTCCACTCGTTACCTGTATTAATGGCACCTGTTTGAACTTGTTATCAGTATAAAAAAACACCTGTCCACAACCTCAAACAGTCACACTCCAAACTCCACTATGGCCAAGACCAAAGAGCTGTCAAAGGACGCCAGAAACAAAATTGTAGACCTGCACCAGGCTGGGAAGACTGAATCTGCAATAGGTAAGCAGCATGGTTTGAAGAAATCAACTGTGGGAGTAATTATTAGTAAATGGAAGACATACAAGACCACTGATAATCTCCCTCGATCTGGGGCTCCACGCAAGATCTCACCCTGTGGGGTCAAAATTATCACAAGAACGGTGAGCAAAAATCCCAGAACCACACGGGGGGACCTAGTGAATGACATGCAGAGAGCTGGAACCAAAGTAACAAAGCCTACCATCAGTAACACACTACGCCGCCAGGGACTCAAATCCTGCAGTGCCAGACGTGTCCCCCTGCTTAAGCCAGTACATGTCCAGGCCCATCTGAAGTTTGCTAGAGAGCATTTGAATGGTCCAGAAAAAGATTGGGAGAATGTCATATGGTCAGATAAAACCAAAATATAACTTTTTGGTAAAAACTCAACTCGTCGTGTTTGGAGAACAAAGAATGCTGAGTTGCATCCAAAGAACAGCATACCTACTGTGAAGCATGGGGGTGGAAACATCATGCTTTGGGGCTGTTTTTCTGCAAAGGGACCAGGACGACTGATCCGTGTAAAGGAAAGAATGAATGGGGCCATGTATCGTGAGCTTTTGAGTGAAAACCTCCTTCCATCTGCAAGGGCATTGAAGATGAAATGTGGCTGGGTCTTTCAGCATGACAATGATCCCAAACACACCGCCCGGGCAACAAAGGAGTGGCTTCGTAAGAAGCATTTCAAGGTCCTGGAGTGGCCTAGCCAGTCTCCAGATCTCAACCCCATAGAAAATCTTTGGAGGGAGTTGAAAGTCCGTGTTGCCCAGCAACAGCCCCAAAACATCACTGCTCTAGAGGAGATCTGCATGGAGGAATGGGCCAAAATACCAGCAACAGTGTGTGAAAACCTCGTGAAGACTTACAGAAAACGTTTGACCTCTGTCATTGCCAACAAAGGGTATATAACAAAGTATTGAGATAAACTTTTGTTATTGACCAAATACTTATTTTCTACCATAATTTGCAAATAAATTCATTAAAAATCCTACAATGTGATTTTCTGGATTCTTTTTCTCATTTTGTCTGTCATAGTTGAAGTGTACCTATGATGAAAATTACAGGCCTCTCTCATCTTTTTAAGTGGGAGAACTTGCACAATTGGTGGCTGACTAAATACTTTTTTGCCCCACTGTATATGGAATTCATATGGAGGACGTACCAACCAGGGTTGAGGTCAATTTGAATTGAAGTCAGTTAATTCAGGAAGTGACTTGAATTTAAAATCCCAAAATGTTAAAAATTCACATAAATTGCTTCTCTTTTTGAGTTTATTGAGAAGGTATTGAAATTAGATGGCCTTTTTTAAATGATTGAATTGAATTTCACTTTAATACCTGAATTGAATGTCTTGAATTTGAATAGACCTCAACTGTGAAAAACCCAGCAGCGTTACAGTTTGACAAACTCAAACCGTTGCGCCTGGCACCTACTAACATACCCCATTCAAATGCACTTAAATATTTTGTCTTGCCCATTCACCATCTGAATGGTGCCCATTCACCATCTGAATGGTTCCCATACACAATCCATGTCTTAACAATCCTTCTTAAACCTGTCTCCTCTCCTTCATCTGCACCAGGTATGGGCAATTTTGATGGGGGCCACAAAAAAACGCATCATGAGGAGCTGCAGTGGCTCGTGGGTCTGCGTGCCCACATCCATAAGCCTACAAAAGAGGGGCCATGGGCCCCTGATCTACATTGATTGAAGTGGATTTAACAGTTGACATCAATAAGGGATCATACCTTTCACCTGGATTCACCTGGTCAGTCTGTCATGGAAAGAGCAGGTGTTCTTAATCTTTTGTACACTCTGTGAAGATGACATCATGACAGAATCTCTCAATTGGAATTACAGAAGGTCCTATGGACCATAGAGATCCTATTAAATATGCATGTTCTATATGTAATTCTAATGCTACTGTTTGTATCTGACCAAGGGGAACCTCGTGGAAAAAGTCCCACCGCTCAACTTGACCTGTGCCAATGCTGATGGATAAAGAACCCATCCCGTGGTTTTACATGTCCCTCTGATGTTGCTATGTTTCTGTCAAGCTGGACGTACAGTAGAATTTGCCCCCATCTACAGACCTGACCTAGGGTCAGCTCACCAATCCTCTGTGCAACAAAAACTATTTGAAGGTAAAATCATAGCATTATCTTTGATCAGGGGCCATATGTGCAGCATCAAGTGTCTCAGAGTAGGTGATGATCTTGGATCAGGTATCCCCTGTCCAAATAACTGTATTCATTACAATCTGAAAGGGAAAACTGTTCATGAATACCCACTCCTGCTCGAAGACGCTTGATACATACAGCCCCTGTGCATAAGGGTAGCTCCATCCTGCACTCAGCCCCAGCCTGCTTGTTGGGAAGGTGGTCTGGGGGGTATGACTAAGTCTGAGCCATGGCTGAGTGACGTCTGCCTACCTGTGGGGACAAGAAGCACCATGTAACGCTAGCTACCCCTGGAGCATCGTGATGACTCAGCATTTCAAGGTTAACTAATCAAAAGTGTGAAATTCACTGAGCTGAAAATGACATTAAAGTCCCCTTAAGCTTTATTAAAAACGTTTTCTCTCTCAATTTCACGGTAGGGCACAAAATGCAAAAAAAAATGTATTGGGGAATTAGTTTCAGCACCGCCGAGCAGAGCAATATCACAGAGAGTTCAGGGGACGTAAGGCATGCAAATGGGAGTGATGAAACTGCAATAAAATGATAATGATTTTGGGAAATTTCACGAGCTTGGTGCACGGTTTGACTTTGCTATTCCTATATTTTTTAGAGGCATTGTTGTGGAGGAAAAAGGAGGGAGTACATGGATAAACCTAAGTCTGTGTAATCACCACTCACCACGTTCAATGTACCCTCTAAATAAGATGCTTTTGAGACAGTCAGTAGCACATAAGGAGGACTGTGTGCTCCAATGCCATACTGACTGCACTATTAGGCATAGCTGTAGCAGAGCGTGTGGGGCTGAGAAGGAAAGCGAGGGGGAGGTGGGTTGATACTTACTGCTCAGGCTGAGTGAGCATGCCTGAGTAAACCCTGTTTCCAGGCAGGTTTCAGGAGACCAGACAACGCCCAGAGGCTTCTCTCTCCTCATTTCTGAAAGAGTGCCTGTTACGTAATGCAGCTCGACATTTAGCTGCAGCCTGTGTGATCTACTTTGCTGGCAGGAAGAAGAGCGAGATGGGTGTGTATTAGAAGGGGTTACTGGCATCTTGCAGGGGCATAGCCACTCCCTGGCTGCCTCTTCACACACACACACACACACACACACACACACACACACACACACACACACACACACACACACACACACACACACACACACACACACACAGAGACACACACACACACACACACACACGCACACACACACACACACACACACACACACACACACACACACACACACACACACACACACACACACACACACACACACACACACACACACACACACACACACACACACACACACAACCCTGACAAAGCAGTGTCGGTGTCCTGGTTCTAGCTGGAATCCAGAGAGTCTTATCTAGCCATTAACTTCACCTCCCCTCCCTATTGCAGATCCGCCTCTACACATAAGGCTACGGTCAGCTCTCTCTCTCTCTCTCTCTCTCTCTCGCTGTACCTTTGACTCTCTTTTTCTTTCTCTTTTTTTTAACCCGTCCTTGATCTCTCTCTCAACACCCTCAGAGCAGGTGCAGTATATCAAACACCCACTGAGATAAAGCCTGGGCTGTGGTCGTTGAACCCATGAAACATCTCCGACACATTTACCTGTCACAGAACTGTGCTTGTATAATGGGGAGGGTGAGGCTGCTGACTGAATGACTCATACATAAATAAGAGGAGAGGATAGTGACCAATGGACAGCACTGTGCTGTTTTAGATCTCAGTGACTCAGACTATGCAAAAAAATCCTTAATAGCACAAAATAAAATGTACATTGGCCTCAGATACAGAGCCCTAGCTTTCTCTGGATTATGTTGATCCTTGAGTGTCAAAGATTCCTCTAGTCTAGAGAGTATGACATTTATGACTTAGCAACGGAAGAACATTCCAGTAAATCAGAGGAAAAGAGGTGGTGTGTCTCATCATTCTGACTCTGGTATAATGGATGGGATCACATAAAGGAGAACATTCCAGACCCCCAGAATCGTATCCATATCTCTGCTACAGAGAGAATCGCATTGCCCATTCTTCTACCAGCCATAGAAAATTCTACAGATGAATAAACCCTCAAACCCAGTGTTTTATCAAAGCTTTCCTGGTAATGCTTCCTTCTAGTTACACTGACAAACACAGCTCGATCTATCCTGTCTATTCACTGTGCAGCCATACCTGACCATACATATGCCCAGGCTTGCCTTGCTTAAAGCCTATGTAACACCATAATTGTAGAGCAGAACGAAAGACAAGACACCGCTCTCCTTGTTTAATGTGATTTTGCTATTACACAGAGGAATAATGGGTATCTGGGTCTTTCTTTTTCAAAACAAACCTTTGCCGTTGACTGACTGACTGGATGCATGTCAGGAGTTAGTGAAAGTGCCCAGAAATCTCCCGAGGGGACTCAAAATGCCACATTCTGCATGGTTCACACTTAAACTCAATCATCTTGTGGAATGGGGTGACACACCTACAGTGGTTTCATGGCATCAATGTCTTCTGTTATAGATACAAGCCTTAGCCTTCTCTCTGAGATGAAAGGTTGTCTGTGTCTTCTGGCTGTGGTCTCCTGAGGGATAGGGAATTCTACCTCCAACCCACTCTATGGGCCCTGGTCAAATGTAGTGCACTTTGTAGAGAATAGGGCATATCAAGTGGGCTTTCCCATGTCTTTTCCTCCTCTTTCACTGTGACACTGTCTCCATGACAAACACTGGGCTCCTTCTCCACAGTCTTCCTGCATGACTGGCTCTAATGATGGGGTAAAGGAGCAGGAGCAGGAGCAGGAGCCTACCACTGGATACAGGCGCTGCCATCCGGAATGATTGCATCCTAGCCACGGGGAAATGCACATTTCGTTTGTCCTTTATTTAAGCGTACAGTCATCATCATCTATTAAAAGAATTGTACTACAGAATAAAATGAAAATGAGTTGGTTTATTTCGCTAATTCATGTCACACACACACACACACACACACACACACACACACACACACACACACACACACACACACACACACACACACACACACACACACACACACACACACACACACACACACACACACACACACGTGGGTGGTGATCTCTTGCCGACAGATTCCACAATAAAGGGCTGGTCCTTGCAGTCCTCCTGGCATTAGAATTTGTGGTGGTTATTCTCAAACTTGATAGGCTAATCTGGACTTTCCAGTATGATTTGTATGTTCTACAAGACAAGTGTTCCATGTAGACTGAGAACTGCTTTCACTCATTGGCCCTTATGACAAAAAACCAACCCTTCCTCCCCCATTACATTCTCTCCCATAACTCTCACCCAGATAATCACCACCAAGACCAGGGACTAATTGTACTGGTGACCTCATGAAGACATTCTGAATCAATGGATGACAAATCAATGGATGACAAATCCATCAAATCTGTATTCAATATTGTTCACTTAATGACATTTTTTTCATGAGGTTATGATACCCATTAATTTGTGTATGCAGCATTGCAGGTGTATTCCCACTTCTGGAGGGCTGAATCACTAATGGCACCCTATTCCATATAGTGCACTACATTTGACCAGGGCCTGGAAATAAAACAAGTGGGCTCATAAACCTTGTAATAGCTTATTCCTTTATTCTTGGTGGTCACACTTTTGGATAAAATAGTATAGGCTGATCCAACCATTAATGACATTTTAACTGCAAAGTATCTTGCAAAGATGTGTGTGTGGCTACAATCTTGTTCAATCTGCCACACCCACTAGCCTACTTATCAAATATGGTTTACTCTGGATTATATTGACGCTGTATGTGTGTGAGATCAGAGATATTACAGAAAGAAGGAGATAGGAATCCCATTAGTTAATGAATTGGAGGAACGCGTAACGCCCCACCCAGCAGACTGTGGACCAATCGCGTTCACGTTGTCATGCTGCGTCACACGGTTGCTAACGCTAATTGTCACGTAAACCCTCCTCAAAGTCAGGGTATGATGCTGCTTTCAAAACAACACGGAACTTGGAAATGTCAGACTTCCGACTTCAGTGTGTTCAAGACAACTGGGAACGATCTCTGACTGGGAAAAATAATTCCAGTTGGCAACGATTCGCCTCTTCCTAAAGCTCTGACTTTCTGACCTGAAGACGTCACTAACATCATGATTTGACCCAATTTTTTTTGAGTTCCTAGTTGTCTTGAAAGCACTATTAGTTGAGAAACCTGCCTATTTTCCTCAAGAGTATGCAATCTCACGATTCCAAAGGAATATTATATTACAGAGAACAAGTTAATTATCTTACATCTTTGAAAATGTTTTAATGTTGTACTTGTTGTTGACGAAATTCATGCGAATGTTTGGTTTTTGAGCTTGCGACCAATTCACTCCTTGGAGGAGAGCTCTCCTTGTCCCAGAATCACCCAGAATGCACTGTGTGGCCCATTGATGATGCATGGGCAACGTACACAATGGCCGTTAATACTATTCCAAAGGAGTTTCCCATCTCCTCAAAAGTATCTCTGGAGGAATGCACTGAGGTATATATAGAGAGAAATTGTAATGGCATGTTTTCGTAGGCACCAACTCCACCACAGTTAGTTGGACAAAGCCTATGAGGAAAATGAATGCAGTTTTTGGATGGTTTTTGGATAAACTACAAAAATAAACACAGGCTTAGGAGATCTTATACTTCTTGTTCTATGAGATAATCATCAGCTAACGTCATTTTTGATAATTTTGAAGGATTTATACAATCATAAAAAACACATAAATCACATAAAGGCTTCATAATTCATAAAGGTCACGTTAACTGATTATTATCTCATAGAAGAAAACGTATATGATCTCCTAAATCTGTGTTAACCATAGACCTTATTTTCGGCGTTAATTCCAAAACCCTATTCTTCCCCTATAAATGTTTCCCATAGGGATGGCTGAACGAACCAGAGGTAATTTATTTCCGGGTTTTAGGTGTACAAACGGACGATCTCTATTGGTGTGACGGGAGGGCGTTGGATATCCATGGTAATAGTGACGTCTCCTCTCTTGCTTTAATTGTTGAGTTCGTTTTGCATGGCCCGGTGTCCCGGTTAAGTAGAGAGTTCGCTTAAGATCCAATGGAATGGTAGAAAACATACCAACTCCGCCTATCTAGCGCACCGGGCCATGCAAAACAAATTTTCCCATTGGAGAAAACCCCGTTGCTTCAAAAAGCCCTCCTTCTTTCCCCGCGCTATCGTCCTATTAGTTCTTGTTTTGAACCATGACGGGTAATTCCGATTCAAAGACGAGTTCTCATAGGGCTATTGTTTTGTTGGACACGCCCTTTGGCCATGTTTGGTTGAAGGCGTAGATTTTTTTCGCCTGCCCGAAGCTCATAGTGTATCTCCTTGGAGTGGCTGATCGGAACAACCTAGCGAACTAAAGGTTGGGAAATATTCATTCTTCTTTATATCGTGGAAATTAATGTGTAGCTTGGTTACTATATTTAAGATCACGTTCGATTGTTCCAATCTTGTAAGGAAATATAAACTGTCTATCTATGGCTAGTTAGCTTACGGTGTGTGGTTGCCACTGCCAGTGCTTCAGAAAAAATATTCGGTATCGTGCTATTTACTGCAGCCAGACAGCCATCCAGCTAACGTTAGTTTGTTAGGCAATCAAATTTGGATGTTGGGCAAACCACCACACTTGCTTGTAAACGAGATGGCATAAGTTGTAACATAGTATTATATAGTAAGCTCTTGAACAAGTCAAGTGAATTACAACATATCCGTCCAACAATTTTACTAGTACACTATAACTATCTAACGTCATTAGCTAGTTAGAAGAGTAGTTAAGTTACTTTAGCCAGCTAACTTTAGTTAGCAGACTACATCTACCTGGCTAGCCTCCGCTGCAGATGGTTGGCCAACGTTCACTAACACACATTGGCGTCATACGTTTTAAAACGTATTAACGTTACTGTAGTATTGGGGAAGCGGGAAGGTTACACAATATTGTCTGGCTAGTGTCATTTCACCGAACTGGGTCGCTCACGACCATGACTGAGTTGACAGTGGGTTGGCTTGACGCTGAGAGTGAAAGCTGTGTGCAGTAGTCGGGAGTAATTTATGTGTCAAGCCAGGACTGTTTCCCAGCTAGCTAATGTTATAGTCAAATATTTAATATGTTTTGTTTTTGTAAAAGGTGAACCAACCAACCAAATTCATCGCTACAAGTTGTGCGCAAGATTTGACCATCCTAAACAATATTCTAATCTTCCTCCCCAGGTGTCCCTGTCTGGATAACATACCTGTACCTCCATTCACCTGTCCATCGATTATAAATATCTATCGTTCTACACAATCTATCTACACGATCTAGCCCCACATCTTTGTCCCATTCCTTCCGCTCTCTTGGGACTCTATTTGCATCTGCGAGCGACAGTTTGAACATCAAATAACACATAAATATGGATAAAACAGAGCTGATTCAGAAAGCCAAGCTGGCGGAGCAGGCTGAGCGTTACGACGACATGGCTTCGTCCATGAAGGAGGTAACTGAGAAGGGGGCAGAGCTGTCGTGTGAGGAGAGAAATCTTCTTTCGGTTGCCTACAAGAACGTTGTCGGGGCCCGGAGGTCCGCATGGCGGGTCATCTCCGCAATCGAGCAGAAGACCGAGGGCAGCGACAAGAAGCTTCAGATGGTGAAGGAGTACCGGAATAAGGTGGAGACCGAGTTGCGAGACATCTGCAACGACGTATTGGTGAGTTAATGTTTTTCTGTCAGCCAGAATGAGTGGGCATGTATGGCTTTGAGAGAACCGAATTTGATTTACCCAGTCCACTTTCTCTGCTGGTAATTGAGGACAGACTGTCTGTGACGACCACAATAAACCATTTGTGGGGGTCAATAAATGGCCAATCGTGGTATAAAAAGCTTCTTGATAGATTGATAGAATCATCAACAAATTCTCACTGTGTCTGTGAGGCCGAGGAGAGAGAAAGAAGCTGTCATCCATTTTTTTTCTTTGGAGGTGAGATGATTTGGTTGACTGACTGTATCCTCCCTCTTTATAACAATCTATTTACTAGTAGTGCAAAATAGAACAGTCCTATACATCCCCTGTTTGCTGTAGTGCATTAGTGGAAACCAAGACTGTTCTCCGGCTGGGTCTGCCGGTTTTGACTAGCAGAAGTCAATTATTCTAACCTGCTACGAAAAGTAACGTGGCAGGTTAGGCTAATTAATGTGGCAGGTTAAAATGCAAAAAATGGTCTCAGACACGACTCAAACATATACAGTATCTAGCTAAAACCTGAGAACAGTGTTAGTTTCCACTAATGCAATGCTGCCCCTAATTCATGGACTTTAACATTGCAGTGCTTCTATTGGTGTGATGTTTATCTGAAACTATGCAGAAAGGCTGCACCAATTGATTATCTGAGCCACAGTGGTGCAGTGGAATGACCTCCCCTTTCCACTGCTGCTCACAATCAATACAGTGCATTCGGAAAGTATTCAGACCCTTTCCACATTTTGACCCTTGTCACATTTTTATTTTACAGCCTTATTCTAAAATGGATTCAATTGTTTTTTCCCCTCATCAATCTACACACAATACCCCATAATGACAAAGTAAAAACTATTATTCAGAACCGTTACTCTGTACTTTGTTGAAGCAACTTTGGCAGCGATTACAGCCTTGAGTCTTCTTGGGTATGACACTACAAGTTTGGCACATCTGTATTTGGGGCGTTTCTCCCATTTTTCTCTGCAGATCCCCTCAAGCTCTGTAAGGTTGGATGTGGAGCGTCACTGCACAGCTATTTTCAGGTCTCTGCAGAGATGTTCGATTGGTTTCATGTTCGGGCTCTCGCTGGGCCACTCAAGGACATTCAGAGACTTGTCCCGAAGCTACTCCTGTGTTGTCTCTGCTGTGCTCTTAGGGTTGTTGTCCTGTTGGGGCGAAGGTGCTACTTCGTCTGAGGTTCTGAGCGCTCTGGAGCAGGTTTTCATCAAGGATATCTCTCCATCTTTCCCTCGAGCCTGACTAGTCTCCCAGCCCCTGCCGCGGTGCCTGGTTTCCTATAGACGTGACCATTCTTGGTTTCATCGGATCAGAAAATATTGTTTCTCATGGTCTGAGAGGCCTTTGGGTGCTTTTTTGGCAAACTCCAAGCGGGCTGTCATGTGCCTACTGAGGAGTGGCTTCAGTCTGACCACTCTACCATAAAGGCCTGATTGGTGGAATGCTGCAGAGATAGTTGTCAGTTTGACTGTGCGGCCAGCTCTAGGAAGAGTCTTAGTGGTTCCAAACTTCTTCCATTTAAGAATGTAGGCCACTGTGTTCTTTGGGAGCTTCAATGCTGCAGATTTTTTTCGTGTAACCTTCCCCAGATCTGTACCTCGACACAATCCTGTCTTCTAAAAACCTGTTTTCACTTTGTCATTTTCAGTTATTGTGTGTAGATTGAAGATTCCATTTTAGAATAAGGCTGTAACATAACACAAGGTGGAAAAAGGGAAGGGGTGTCAATACTTTCCGAATGCCCTGTATGGTTTGCAGGCACAGGTCGTAAAGGCAGGCAGGACCTCTTTTCTTCCTCTTTTTACATTTCACTGAATAGTTTTATTAGGGTTGTCAACAGAACAGTCATACGTTCTGAGTCAAAGGGCACGGCAAATGTCCACATAATAATGGGCTCTACTTGGTAGACTGATGTTTAGTTGGCTTGGCTGTTTGAGTTTGATATGCCAGATCAAATGAGGCAAAACAGCAGTATGTGAACTGGGCCTCCAGTGGGGATGTTGGAGCATCTAGACACAATCAAATCAAATGTATTTATATAGCCCTTCGTACATCAGCTGATATCTCAAAGTGCTGTACAGAAACCCAGCCTTAAACCCCAAACAGCAAGCAATGCAGTTGTAGAAGCACGGTGGCTAGGAAAAACTCCCTAGAAAGGCCAAAACCTAGGAAGAAACCTAGAGAGGAACCAGGCTATGTGGGGTGGCCAGTCCTCTTCTGGCTGTGCCGGGTGGAGATTATAACAGAACATGGCCAAGATGTTCAAATGTTCATAAATGACCAGCGATGTCCAATAATAATAAGGCAGAACAGTTGAAACTGGAGCAGCAGCACAGCCAGGTGGACTGGGGACAGCAAGGAGTCATCATGTCAAGTAGTCCTGAGGCATGGACCTAGGGCTCAGGTCCTCCGAGAGAGATAAAGAGAGAATTAGAGAGAGCACATTTAAATTCACACAGAACACCGAATAGGACAGGAGAAGTACTCCAGATATAACAAACTGACCCTAGCCCCCCGACACAAACTACTGCAGCATCAATACTGGAGGCTGAGACAGGAGGGGTCAGGAGACACTGTGGCCCCATCCGAGGACACCCCCGGACAGGGCCCACCCACCTTGCCAAAGCACAGCCCCCACACCACTAGAGGGATATCTTCAACCACCAACTTACCATCCTGAGACGAGGCCGAGTATAGCCCACAAAGATCTCCGCCACGGCACAACCCAGGGGGGGGCGCCAACCCAGACAGGAAGATCACATCAGTGACTCAACCCACTCAAGTGACACACTGCTCCCAGGGACGGTATGAAAGAGCCCCAGTAAGCCAGTGACTCAGCCCCTGTAATAGGGTTAGAGGCAGAGAATCCCAGTGGAAAAAGGGGAACCGGACAGGCAGAGACAGCAAGGGCGGTTTGTTTCTCCAGAGCCTTTCCGTTCACCTTCCCACTCCTGGGCCAGACTACACTCAATCATATGACCCACTGAAGAGATGAGTCTTCAGTAAAGACTTAAAGGTTGAGACCGAGTTTGCGTCTCTTACATGGGTAGGCAGACCATTTAATAAAAATTGAGCTCTACAGGAGAAAGCCCTGCCTCCAGCTGTTTGCTTAGACATTCTAGGGACAATTAGGAGGCCTGCGTCTTAGTGTAGGTATGTACGACAGGACCAAATCTGAGAGAGAGGTAGGAGCAAGCCCATGTAATGCTTTGTAGGTTAGCAGTAAAACCTTGAAATCAGCCCTTGCCTTGACAGGAAGCCAGTGTAGGGAGGCTAGTACCGGAGTAATATGATCAAATTTTTCGGTTCTCGTCAGGATTCTAGCAGCCGTATTTAGCGCTAACTGAAGTTTATTTAGTGCTTTATCCGGGTAGCCGGAAAGTAGAGCATTGCAGTAGTCTAACCTAGAAGTGACAAAAGCATGGATTAATCATTTTTGGACAAAGTTTCTGATTTTTGCAATGTTACGTAGATGGAAAAAAGCTGTTCTTGAAATGGTCTTGATATGTTCTTCAAAAGAGAGATCAGGGTCCAGAGTAACGCCGAGGTCCTTCAGTTTTATTTGAGACGACTGTACAACCATTAAGATTAATTGTCAGATTCAACAGAAGATCTCTTTGTTTCTTGGGACCTAGAACAAGCATCTCTGTTTTGTCCGAGTTTAAAAGTAGACATTTTGCAGTCATCCACTTCCTTATGTCTGAAACACATGCTTCTAGCGAGGGCAATTTTGGGGCTTCACCATGTTTCATTGAAATGTACAGCTGTGTGTCATCCGCATAGCAGTGAAAGTTAACATTATGTTTTCGAATGACATCCCCAAGAGGTAAAATATATAGTGAAAACAATAGTGGTCCACGATGACACGTTACAATAATACTTAGCAGTTGTGGTACTGATAATATTAGCAAGTGACTGCACTGCCATAATCCTGTCGCTATGTTTTAAAAATGTGTGCCCCCCTGCCGACCTACCCTTTTTATTTTTGGTTTTGTACAGGAAGGTTTTTACTTGTTCTATACATTTCCTGTTCAACTGAGCTAATTTTAAGCACACACCTTGATCCCCATGTTGTATTGAATGACTCAGTGACACTATTTTGGGGATCAACTGTAGCATGAGCTGTCATGGGCTGGTCATATGCCCCAACCCAATGAGATGATGGTGGATCCTGTGGCCTTTGCTGTCCCTCAGTTCTTTGTTATACAGAAGGGCTGTGGCTGCATCTCAAATGGTACACTATTCACCCATAGGGCTTTGGTAAAAAGTAGTCAATAGGGTGCTATTTCAGACAGAATCCTAGTGTCGGCTGGAAGTTGCCTGACCTGTTTGCATTGATGTCTTATCTACTGTCACTATGGGAGAGTTTATTCTTACTCCTGCCTGCAGGGCTTAAGTGGGTGTGGCCATGGTGACAGACGGTACCTGTAATCTCTCTTAGATTACATGCCGGTGCCACAGCCCCCTAATGTTCATCCACTTTAAAAGACACGGTTTAACACCAAGGTGTGCCGATACTATGGGCTAACTTCTAATTCTGCCTGTTCCTGGAGTGGCCAGTTTATCCACTGGAGCATTATCTACTCTTTATGATTGACTAATGTAATCATAGCTGCCCCCCCCCCCCCTCTCTATGGATAGAAAAGAGCAGAAGCTTTATCTGACCAGGACCCAGTCGTAGAAGACTCATGCAACACCCTGAAGGGTGTCTCTGTCAACTGCATTCTTGACATACTCACCTAAAGCGTAAAACAAGACTGAGATTCTCATTAGTAGTGCATGACCTTCCCATTGGCTCACTATTCAGTTTGTGTGTGTGTATAGTACTAGAGATGAAACCATATGAACATTTCATATCACGATTACAGTGACCGAAATTATCACTGATATCAGTATTATCTCCGTATTGTTAGTGTGGAAATGTTCAAAAAGTACTGATAGACACACTCAAATAATTTCACAATTTTATATTGAAAACCAACAAACAACAAAAAACTAGCAGCACAATGCACTTTGTGTCCATAAACATTAAAATAATAACATTAAAGATGGCACTATGTGGCCATGAGAGGTAAGTTTCCCTAGTGCAGGTTTAATTGAACACAACCTTAAGTAAGCAAATCCAAATAAAGAAACCAAAAATAAAATTAGTAGCACTCACTTTAGTGAGGCACGGCAACCTTCATCAGCCTCAAAGCCAGGCCTCTCAACGATTTGAAATGGCATCATCTCCTTTGCAATGCAGTAAGAAAAGGCTGTAGTGAGGTCTTGAGCATTTTTTTTTTGATGTGGGTGCATCCGCAGCCTGCCTTTAAAAAAAATGCTTGCTCGAGTGTCTGTCACAACTGTAGATGAGGGACCAGTAGCATCACTGGGTTTGCCTGCTTGCACGCCCACTCTGTAAAAAAAGGGAATGGCAAATGTAGTATTATTATTGGTGTTAGACTGTGTGTGTATATAATAATAAATATAATCTATTTTCTGTGTAGCATTTCAGTATATGCAATGACCCCATGCACAATTGACATAAATACAAATGTGTCTTAAGAAGACAGTGATAGTAATTGCAATGAGCCCAACAATTGACGTAAATATAGGAGTCTATAGTGTTTCTCCTGTTGAAACACTTTTACAACCGAGTCGACGTCTGCCGGATTTTAAATGAACAAAATATGTTGGTTGGGTGACTAAACTACATCACGTGTTATCGTGTGCAACCGCCGAATAGAGTCTGCAGACACACGACGCATACAGCAGCAGAACAACGCGTAGTGTTTTTACAAGAGTAGGTAACACTGAAAGCTTCAGTTTACATTGTTGACAAGCTATTAGCAGACAAACCATGACATTTTCCCCCATTCCGAAGTCCCCACATCATGCATTGAGCTAAAAGTTAAATTACCTTGCATTCGCTATAAAGTAGTTGGTGGTGGTCACGAAGATGATTTGAAGTGTTGCCCCCTTTCGCGGCATTTTTTGTTGTTGCGTGTTCTGCAGACAGGTGACCATCTTCGATTTTAAGTTTCCCTAAGCACTGTCGTAAAACCCAAAATACGACCACACTGCAGATTTGGTCCTCTTAGAAGGCAGAAACATCTCCCGAGTGCTGTCACTGCCTTACGCCATGTTTCACATGAAGCAAAACCCACGTTGCGTGGTGCGCCTACGTCAGACTGTTGCTAACTTTGGTTGATGCTGGACAGTATTTACCGTGAGTTTTTCAAACCGCGGTAATCAAACACGGTTTTAATGATAATTGAAAAGGCAATACTAATCGTCAGGAATTTTACTGTGGTTTATCGTGAAACCGGTAACCGCTTCATCCATATATAGTACTACTCTTTATTGTTAACTACTCAACCAGCTCCATAACCCTCTGTATATATGCGACACCATCATGCTTTAAATAGGACAGAGATGTTTGTGTGAAGCTTAGCTGTATTTTTCAGTTTATCCCTCAGAACAGTGTGGGTTGCCTCCCTAAAAGCACCCTATTCTCTATATAGGACATTTCTTTTGACCAGGGCTGATAGTAGAGGTCGACCGATTATGATTTTTCAACGCCGATACCGATTTATTGGAGGACCAAAAAAGCTGATACCGATTAATCGGACGATTTTTGTTTTATTTATTTGTAATGATGACAATTACAACAATACCAAATTAACACTTATTTTAACCTAATATAATACATCCAGAAAAATCAATTTAGCTTCAAATAAATAATGAAACATGTTCAATTTGTTTTAAATAATGCAAAAACAAAGAAACACTAGCCCTGAGCATACAGTACCAGTCAACAGTTTAGACACACCTACTCATTCCAGGGTTTTTTCTTTATTTTTACTATTTTCTACATTTTGGAATAATAGTGAAGACATCAAAACTATGAAATAACACATATGGAATCATGTAGTAACCAAAACAGTTTTAAACAAATCCAAATATATTTGAGGTTCTTCAAAGTAGCCACCCTTGGCCTTGATGACAGCTTTGCAAACTCTTGGCATTCTCTCAACCAGCTTCATGAGGTATTCACCTGGAATGCATTTCAATTAACAGGTGTGCCTTGTTAATTTGTGGAATTTCCCCTGGGGCGGCAGGGTAGCCTAGTGGTTAGAGCGTTGGGCTAGTAACCGGAAGGTTGCGAGTTCAAACCCCCGAGCTGACAAGGTACACATCTGTCGTTCTGCCCCTGAACAGGCAGTTAACCCACTGTTCCCAGGCCGTCATTGAAAATAAGAATTTTTTCTTAACTGACTTGCCTGGTTAAATAAAGATAAAATTTAAAAAAATAAGCAAAGACAAACAACAGTCTATCATTACTTTAAGACATGAAGGTCAGTCAGTACAGAACATTTCTAGAACTTGAAAGTTGAAAGTTTCTTCAAGTGCAGTTGCAAAAACCATCAAGCGCTATGAGGAACTGGCTCTCATGAGGACCACCACAGGAAAGGAAGTCCCAGAGTTAACTCTGCTGCAGAGGGTACGTTCATTAGAGTTAACTGCACCTAGATTGCAGCCTAAATAAATGCCTCAGAGGTTAAGTCAAAGACACATTTCAACATCAACTGTTCAGAATCGGGCCTTATGAATCAGGCCTTAATGATTGTTTTTGTTCCAACCGCTGTGTCTTTGTGAGACGCAGAGTAGGTGAATGGTTGATCTCCACATGTTTTGTTTCCACCGTGAAGCATGGAGGAGAAGTTGTGATGGTGTGGGGGTGCTTTCCTGGTGACACTGTCTGATTTATTTAGAATTCAAGGCACACTTAATCAGCATGGCTACCACAGCATTCTGCAGTGATACGCCATCCCATCTGGTTTGCGCTTAGTCCCACTCATTCGTTTTTCAACAGGACAATGACCCATAACACTCCTCCAGGCTGTGTAAGGGCTTTTTGACCAAGAAGGAGAGTGATGGAGTGCTGCATCAGATGACCTGGCCTCCACAATCACCCAACCCAATCTCAACCCATTTGAGATGGTTTGGGATGAGTTGGACCGCAGAGTGCAGGACAAGCAGCCAACAAGCGCTCAGCATATGTGGGAACTCCTTCAAGACTGAAAAGGCATTTCTCATGAAGCTGGTTGAGAGAATGCCAAGAGAGTGCGAAGCTGTCATCTTGGCAAAGGGTGGCTACTTTGAAGAATCTCAAATATAAAATATATTTAGATTTAAGATATTTTTGGTTACTAAATGATTCCATATATGTTGTTTCATAGTTTTGAAATAACTACAATTCTACAATGTAGAAAATAGTACAAATAAAGAAACCCTTGAGCGAGTAGGTGTGCTTGATTGGTACTGTATGTTGGTCAATACAGTTGTCCTCCATACTCAATTGTGCAGTACACACTTCATTCTAGGTGTTTGGTGATGGAGGAAATGCTCAGTTGTATAGTATTTCTTGTGGATGAGGTTTAGATCTAGCTCCCTGGTGGATTAAAGCAGATTACCAGTAATCCAGACAGGTCCACCATCTATTCCAGTGTTTCCTAACTCCAGTCTTGCAGTTCCCTCAACAGCACACATACACCCTTTTGATCTGAGCTGTGATGGGGGTGTCAGGCTGTTCATCGAAGCAAGACAAGCTCTCATCCACACAGGCCCTTAACTTAACCTACATACACTGAGTGTACAAAACATTAGAAATCCTGCTCTTTCTATGACATAGACTGACCAGGTGAATCCTGGAGAAAGCTATGATCTCTTATCGATGTCACTTGTTAAATCCACTTCGATCAGTGTAGATGAAGGCGACGAGATGGGTTAAATAAATATTTTTAAGCCTTGAGACAATTGAGACATGGAATGTGTGCCATTCAAAGTGCCTTTTGAATGGGATATGGTAGTAGGTGCCAGGTATACCGTATTGTGTCAAGAACTGCAACACTGCTGGGCTTTTCACACTCAACAGTTTCCCGTGTATATCAAGAATGGTCCGCCACCCAAAAGACATCCAGCCAACTTGACACAATTATGGGAAGCATTGGAGTCAACATGGGCCAGCATCGCTGTGGAATGCCTGATGAATTGAGGCTGTTCTGATGGTGGGTGCTCTTAATGTTTGGTATACACTATATGGCATGCAGAGCCATGGTCAAGTGGGCAATATTCTCGGCACAAGCCACATGTACACGCCTCCCCACTGGAGACCAGGGTTCAATCCCAGTCTCCACCCTTCATCCTATGTCACCCTTCTATAGCTATACCTGTCAAATAAAGAACAACAAAATATTCTGTTTAAATAACACATCATCCTGCTGTGTCACTTCCTGTCCTGTGTGTAAAGGAAGCTGTAACCCTGACAGACACGGATGTTCATTGAGGATGCAGCCTAGTGTTTTGGTGTGGCAGGCTCAACGCTGAGCTAGTTTGCACACTGGCTGAGCAGCATCTGTGTGCTCTAAATCTGCATTGGCCATCTGTTAGTGCCCTGCTCTACACAGGGCCCCTCTGGGCTAGTGCCTTCGTGCTCCAGCCTCGTATTACATATTCTAGGTAGTGGGTACACGCAGGGACAGTGATGTTTGTGTCTGGTCAAGTTATGACACATTGGGTACAGTAGGTGATTTGTATTGCCTATCTGTCTGTGCTGTCACACCAACTCATTGTCATTTCATAAATATGTAATTGTAAATATGTAATTGTTTTGGTCAAATTCCATTGACAATGCCACCCATGTGTCCCCCCTGTGGGAGATAGATTGAGAATCTCCTCATCGCCGGCCATCAAATTAGCCTACATTTAGCAATTGTTTGTCTATTTCACACTATATTGGGGTACAAATCTGAGTATATGGCTTGTATAGATGTTTATTCATTTTTAAAAAAACACTTTTTTTATTTAACTCGGCAAGTCCGTTAACAATTTGTTCTTATTTTACAATGTCGGGCTACCCCGGGGCAAACCCTCCCCTATACCGGACGACGCTGGGCTAATTGTGCTCCGCCCTATGAGACTTCAGATCACGGTGGGTTGTGGTACCGCTGTGCCACTCAGGAACCCTCAAAATGATGTCAACCCCAATACATGTTCATGTCATCGTCACCAATCCACTGAATTCGCCTTCACTTAACAACGGCTTCAACTACCATCACTGATTTCTATATGCTAGCTTTGCTACCAGCTTATATGAACGGGAGTTAGCATTTAGCAGACTTCCCCCCCACCCCCCCCTTTTTTCTTTCTCTCTAAACCCTAAAAGGACAACTTCTAAGTATTATACAGTTAAAAAACAGACAAATATATCCAAATTGGATTTTATTAACCACCTTGTGGGCCTGTTAGATCACAGAAATCATGACGGATTTGACGAATATCCATTTTGGTAGATTTGTTGAATGGGCGCCAATGACGGCGCACTTCTATCCCCTGCGTTCCAATGATCTCTTTACCCACATGCATGGAGTTGGCAAGAGCACAAACATATCTGGGAGCAGGCTGGATTTGTGTAACCTATGGTAAGCTGTTCATGAACCTATACAAACCCATAAGGATACTGACTTGCCCAATGTTTATAATGACTGTGTAATATGCTGCTTCTGGTACTGTGTTATGTGCAATGGGTGAAATGGTTGAAGTCAAAATAAAAGGGGGCTGGAAGCATTTAGTTTTTGTCTGTGCTAGTGACACTGTTCATTTGCTCTCGTCACCATGAATAACGGGGATATGCCATCTGCTGTGGTCAGATGACCGTTTAAATGTAGCTAGGCTATGGAAAGAATCCAGCTCAGTGGTCAGTATGGCACTACAGCGTCAACATTGTCATCCACTTTCACCTTATTTCATGTGCTCCTGCTACTTGGTTGTTCAGGTGCATAGGGAGGTCAGTGACTAACACTTGTGGTATAGGGTGAATGTCAACGTTGGCTAAGTGTTGACGACATGACCGTGCCCCAGCGCTCTGTTTGAATGGATGTGTCCCAAATGGCACCCTATTCCCTTGATAGTGCATCACCCATAGGGCACTGGTCAAAAGTTGTGTGCTATATAGAGAATAGGGTGCCATTTGGGACGCATACTGAATGTCTGAGCACATGTTTGTTGGGAGGCGGTAGGGAGGTGTACAAATTCCTCCCCTCTATCTGTGAAGGTTGCTGGTGACGATAGGAAGAGAAAATATTTATTCTGTCCTGATTCCCACCCTCCCACCAGGGATAAGATCAAACTGGAAGAACTAGTCTGTCCCAAATGGCACCCTATTCCCTAAGTGGTGCACTATTTTTGAGTCCTTTGGGCCCTGGTCAAAAGTAGTGCACTATATAGGAAATAAAGTGTCATTTGGGACACTCATAGAGAGGATGGCAGCAGAGAAATGAGAGAGAAATTCAATCCAGGCTGTATCATAACC
The DNA here is from genome assembly GCF_036934945.1 of Oncorhynchus masou masou. Classification (NCBI taxonomy): domain Eukaryota; kingdom Metazoa; phylum Chordata; class Actinopteri; order Salmoniformes; family Salmonidae; genus Oncorhynchus; species Oncorhynchus masou. The sequence goes on from NC_088227.1 coordinate 9,914,746, forward strand.
GGCCGTGATTGGGAGTCCCATAGGGTTTGGCCGGTGGAGGCTGTCATTGTAAATAAGAATTTGTTCTTAACTGACTTGCCTAGTTAAATAAAATTAAAACCCAGCATGTTCACTTGAGGAGTCTAAGTGAGCTCTCCACAATAACTGTCAGGCCCAATTGAGGTTTTTATTTTGCCTTGTAAAATGTTCAGTTAGAGGTGCTGAATCATGCCATGAGCCTTTGAGAAGGACTTCTGCTTCACTGACCTGCTAACACACGCATACCTGCTGCGCGCTTGTGCGCACACACATGTTCTGCGCTGTAGCTCCTGAGGATGGAGGAGTGCCTCTCTAAGGATGTTTGTGGTGACGATTTCACTTGGAGGAAATGGCTGCCAGTTCAGCCCATTTCCTGGGTTTGCTGCGTGGCTTAAGTGTGTGCATGTGTGAGCATGTGACTTCTCAGAACAAGCAGCAGTTAAGCTGTACAATTAAACAGATACTTTGGGATTTTGGAAATGAGGCCCTCTATCTACTTCCCAGAGTCAGATGAACTCATAAATACCATTTTTAGGTCTCTGTGTGCCGTTTGAAGAAAGTTGCTAGCAATTGCGCTACCGCTAGTTAGCAACTTCCTTCCAACTGCATGCTGACTTCCTCCAAACTGCAAGATATCCACGAGTTCATCTGACTCTAAAAGGCCTCATTCCCAAAATCCAAAAGTATGTGCCCTCTCTGTGCATCTCTACAACAGTAGTATGATGTCATGGGACACTCACTGTGAACAGTTGGTTGTATAGGTGTAGTGAGGGTGGGTGACAGGTAGCCTAGTGGTGAAAGCATTGGGCCAGTAGCTGAAAGGTCACTGGTTCAAATATCCAAGCTGACAAGGTGAAAAAATCTGTCGGTGTATGTGATAATAAAACACTTTTACGTGTTTCGTCAGTTGCCTGTACGTCAGTACTGTGGGGCGGGTGTAGTTGCCTGTACGTCAGTACTGTGGGGCGGGTGTAGTTGCCTGTACGTCAGTACTGTGGGGCGGGTGTAGTTGCCTGTACGTCAGTACTGTGGGGCGGGTGTAGTTGCCTGTACGTCAGTACTGTGGGGCGGGTGTAGTTGCCTGTACGTCAGTACTGTGGGGCGGGTGTAGTTGCCTGTACGTCAGTACTGTGGGGCGATCATTACATTTTGTCAGCCGGTAACTGTCATGCAAATAACTGCCGGTCTCACGGTAATTTAACGTTAATTAACATAAACGTTTAGCATCTCCTGGCTTCCACGCATAGCCTACGAGCCACTGATGTAGACATCTGGAACATCCACATTTTTTAAAAGTATTTTAAATTTTGTTTTAATATAGCTTATACCATAACAATTAATCCATTATTTATTTTAGGCAGGTATAAAGAAACATGATATGAAGATAGTTTTGCCCATTTCAGAAGAACAGAATAGCATATTCTAAGTCCTCCTTATGTTATGCCCTGGTCTGGCTATGCCATATGGCTGTGGGTTACACTAGTCCATTTAGCAGACAAGATTTGCCTGTAATTCCTGTGGCATTATTTGATATTAATATAGTTGAAGTCGGAAGTTTACATACACTTAGGTTAGAGTCATTTAAAACTCCTTTTTCAACCGCTCCACAAATTTCTTGTTAGCAAACTATAGTTTTGCCAAGTCGGTTAGGACATCTACTTTGTGCCTGACACAAGTAATTTTTTCCAACAATTGTTTACAGACAGATTCTTTCACTTATAATTCACTGTATCACAATTCCAGTGGGTCAGAAGTTTATATACACTAAGTTGACTGTGCCTTGGAAAACAGCTTGGAAAATTCCAGAAAATTATGTCATGGATTTAGAAGCTTCTGATAGGCTAATTGACATCATTTGAGTCAATTGGAGGTGTACCTGTGGATTAGAGGTCGACCGATTATGATTTTTAAACGGCGATACAGATTATTGGAGGACCAAAAAAGCCGATACCTATTAATCGGACGATTTTGTTTTATTTATTTATTTGTAATAATGACAATTACAACAATACTGAATGAACACTTATTTTAACTTAATATAATGCATCAATCTATTTGGCCTAAAGTAAATAATGAAACATGTTCAATTTGGTTTAAATAATGCAAAAACAAAGTGGTGGAGAAGAAAGTAAAAGTGTAATATGTGCTATGTAAGAAAGCGAACGTTTCAGTTCCTTGCTCAGAACATGAGAGCATATGAAAGCTGGTGGTTCCTTTTAACATGAGTCTTCAATATCCCCAGGTAAGAAGTTTTAGGTTGTAGTTATTATAGGACTATTTCCCTCTGTACCATTTGCATTTCATTAACCTTTGACAATTGGATGTTCTTATAGGCACTTTAGTATTGCCAGTGTAACAGTATAGCTTCCGTCCCTCTCCTCGCTCCTCACTGGGCTCGAACCAGGAACACAACGACAACAGCCACCCTCGAAGCAGCGTTACCCATGCAGAGCATGGTAAACAACCACCCCAAGGCTCATAGCGAGTGATGTTTGAAACGCTATTAGCGCGCGCTAACTAGCTAGCCATTTCACTTCGGTTACACCAGCCTAATCTCGGGAGTTGATAGGCTTGAAGTCCTAAACAGTGCAATGTTTGACACACAACGAAGAGCTGCTGGCAAAACGCAGGAAAGTGCTGTTTGAATGAATGTTTACGCTCCTGCTTCTGCCTACCACCGCTCAGTCAGATACTTAGATACTTGTATGCTTGTATGCTCAGTCAGATTATATGCAATGCAGGACACGCTAGATAATATCTAGTAATATCATCAACCATGTGTCAACCAGTTGACTAGTGATTATGATTGATTGTTTTTTATAAGATAAGTTTAATGCTAGCTAGCAACTTACCTTGGCTTACTGTAGAGATGAACGTACTTTGGTACGAAAAGTGCAAATCAATCCCAGAACCACAGCAAAAGACTTTGTGAAGATGCTGGAGGAAACCGGTACAGAAGTATCTATATCCACAGTAAAACGATATCGACATAACCTGAAAGGCCATTCAGCAAGGAAGAAACCACTGCTCCAGAACCGCCATAAAAAAGCCAGACTACAGTTTGCAACTGCACATGGGGACAAAGATTGTACTTTTTGGAGAAATCTCCTCTAGTCTGATGAAACAAAAATATAAATGTTTGGAGGAAAAAGGAGGCTTGCAAGCCGAAGAAGACCATCCCAACCGTCAAGTACGGGGGTGGCAGCATCATGTTGTGGGGGTGCTTTGCTGCAGGAGGGACCGGGGCAGCTCTAGCAGGGCAGAAATTTGACAACCTGACTTGTTGGAAAGGTGGCATCCTATGACTGCCACGTTGAAAGTCAGAGGTCTTCGGTAAGGCCATTCTACTGCCAATGTTCGATAATGGAGATTGCATGGCTGTGTGCTCGATTTTGTTACTTTGTGTGGTATGTATGTATGTATGTATTTATGTATGTATACTGCTCAAAAAAATAAAGGGAACACTTAAACAACACAATGTAACTCCATTCAATCACACTTCTGTGAAATCAAACTGTCCACTTAGGAAGCAACACTGATTGACAATAAATTTCACATGCGGTTGATTCAAATGGAATAGACAACAGGTGGAAATTATAGGCAATTAGCAAGACACCCCCAATAAAGGAGTGGTTCTGCAGGTGATAACCACAGACCACTTCTCAGTTCCTATGCTTCCTGGCTGATGTTTTGGTCACTTTTGAATTCTGGCGGTGCTTTCACTCTTGTGGTAGCATGAGACAGAGTCCACAATCCACACAAGTGGCTCAGGTAGTACAGCTCATCCAGGATGGCACATCAATGCGAGCTGTGGCAAGAAGGTTTGCTGTGTCTGTCAGCGTAGTGTCCAGAGCATGGAGGCGCTACCAGGAGACAGGCCAGTACATCAGGAGACGTGGAGGAGGCCGTAGGAGGGCAACAAGCCAGCAGCAGGACTGCTACCTCCGCCTTTGTGCAAGGAGGAGCAGGAGGAGCACTGCCAGAGCCCTGCAAAATGACCTCCAGCAGGCCACAAATGTGCATGTGTCTGCTCAAACGGTCAGAAACAGACTCCATGAGGGCCCGACATCCACAGGGGGTTGTGCTTACAGCCCAACACCGTGCAGGACGTTTGGCATTTGCCAGAGAACACCAAGATTGGCAAATTCGCCACTGGCGCCCTGTGCTCTTCACAGATGAAAGCAGGTTCACACTGAGCACATGTGACAGTCTGGAGACGCCGTGGAGAACGTTCTGCTGCCTGCAATATCCTCCAGCATGACCGGTTTGGCGGTGGGTCAGTCATGGTGTGGGGTGGCATTTCTTTGGGGGGCCGCACAGCCCTCCATGTGCTCGCCAGAGGTAGCCTGACTGCCATTAGGTACCGAGATGAGATCCTCAGACCCCTTGTGAGACCATATGCTGGTGCAGTTGGCCCTGGGTTCCTCCTAATGCAAGACAATGCAAGACCTCATGTGGCTGGAGTGTGTCAGCAGTTCCTGCAAGAGGAAGGTATTGATGCTATGGACTGGCCCGCCCGTTCCCCAGACCTGAATCCAATTGAGCAAATCTGGGACATCATGTATCGCCACATTGCACCACAGACTGTCCAGTAGTTGGCGGATGCTTTAGTCCAGGTCTGGGAGGAGATCCCTCAGGAGACCAGCCGCCACCTCATCAGGAGCATGCCCAGGCATTGTAGGGAGGTCATACAGGCACGTGGAGGCCACACACACTACTGAGCCTCATTGACTTGTTTTAAGGACATTACATCAAAGTTGGATCAGCCTGTAGTGTGGTTTTCCACTTTAATTATGAGTGTGACTCCAAATCCAGACCTCCATGGGTTGATAAATTTGATTTCCATTGATAATTGTTTTGTAATTTTATTGTCAGGACATTCAACTATGTAAAGAAAAAATTATTTAATAAGAATATTTCATTCATTCAGATATAGGATGTTATTTTAGTGTTCCCTTTATTTTTTTGAGCAGTATATATATATATATATATATATATATATATAGATAGATATCTAAATGCATGTGCTCTTTCTTGCCTTAGACTGCACACGCTAGGCATCAAGTGATGATATTCTCACCCATCAGACTATTCTTAATATAATCTTGTCTTTACATACACTAAATAATGTGTGAAATGAGTTGTTATTTATCATGAGCCTGTCGGAACAGGGGCAGTGGGGGGAAAAAAGACATCTGTATGCACTTGAATAGCGAATGGAGGACGCTTTCCCCCGGTTCGTTTAATGCCAGCCAAGTAGAGCGCTGTTTTGGAGAAGCCTAGTTACCATGACTCAACAGTCACATGGAATTTGACTGTGGTCATGGCTTGTGACTGCCAGTGTGGTTGTAGTACGGTCATCGTAACAGTCCTGCCTGTATGTCAGTGCTGTGCTCTGGCATGTGTAGTTGCCTGTGCGTCAGTGCTGTCACCAAACGTCTCACCCAGGCTGTCAGATTGTCGTCACACCCATGCCGAGCTGATAATCAGGTATTAGAGAGCCAGCGTTAACTGCGGCCTGCAGTTGGTATCACCTTCCCTCAAGCCTTTCACTGAGTCCTCTATGCCTCCGCATCTTTCACTGTGTTTTCTGGGTTCGCCCACTACACAGATGAAACACAAATTATGTCATTGTAATTCCTCCCTGCCTCCCTCCTTGGGGCTGAACATTGGCCTCACCATGCTGTAGTACTGACCTCCGCAGATGCAGGGAGCTGATAACTGCTTACCACACGTGTGGTCAAGAGCCAATTTGTGTTGTCATGCCAACTACCTGTCACTCACTGCCATGCCAAACACGATTGACTCGACGATAACAATTATGGAGTAGACGAGCACAAACGTATGTGGGAACAGGCTACCTAACACGTGGTCTCTAGGTAGGACTCTGTCTACTGCTGTAAGCAGCGTGCCCTTATTAAGAGGAAGTGGACGATTGTTCGGTTTACACAGGAAGCTGGTTGTGGAGTGCTCATTCTTTCGTACCAGTGTTATGTGCATGTAAATGCCACCACAACCTGTTTGTGGGAGTGGCACACAATCTGAGGCAACGGATAAGTCAACAAAGTACAGCTACAATAATTGATAGGGGTTTGTCCCAAATTGCACCCTATATGGTGCGCTAATTTTGACCAATTCTGGGAATCGGGTGCTGTTTGGGACTCATTCAATGTTTTATATGTGCGATAACCATGCAGAGTGTTTTGATATGTTCACGAGAATGTAACTCCAAAAAATGATGTCCAAGGTTTTATTTAACCCGAGTCATCCTGCACCACTGGCCAAAGGAAGGAGTCCATCACATTTCATTTTTTTCCTTTTTGTAAATGATATTTTCCGTTGCTGAAGAAGAACTCCCTCTCTGGATGCCACACTATTTTCTTTCTCCTCTTCAAAGCAGATCATATTAATGAAAAATATACTATTTTTCTTGAAGTTACAACTTCTAAGCAGTTCTTCCAATTATTTTCTCCCTCCAATTTGAATTATTGAACTGTGGCCTGTCATGGAATCCTGCCTGTGTACAAAATGAGCTGGGACGTGTCCCAAATGGTACGTGTCCCAAATGGCACCCTATATAGTGCACACATTTTTACCAGGGCCCCAGTGTACTATGTAAGGAATGGGGTGCTATTTAAGACGTGCGTCTCAAATAGTTCTTCACATTAATATTAACTCTCCTCCTGTCGGTTTTTCTCCCTCAGGGGCTGCTGAGCAAATATTTGATTGAAAATGCTCCCAATGCAGAGAGCAAAGTGTTCTATTTGAAGATGAAGGGAGACTACTACAGATACCTGGCTGAGGTGGCCTCCGGAGATGACAAGAAGGGTAAGTACTGGTCCTCTGTACTGATCAGTGCCAAATGGCACCCTATTCCCCATATAGTGCACTACTTTTGAACACGGACCATGTCTCTATTCTTTAAGGACCTTGGTCAAAAGTATTGCATTATATAGGGAATAGGCTGTCATTTGGGACTCAGATTCATTCTCTCAGGATGGGGGGGATTTTGATAGTTAAGTATCGCAATATTTCTGGATGATATTATATCGATATTTGACTCCCAAGTTTCAATTTGTGAATTTTTTTTATGTATTTATTTTTGGCTAGTGTAGGTAGTGTTAGCTCGCGCTAGTTTGCTGTACCTGCACCAAAACGCCGGTATTTTTAAATTTAACTAGGCAAGCCGGTTAACAACACACTCTTATTTACAATGACCGCGTACCCCGGCCAAACCCTAACCCAGTCCCTATGGGACTCCCAATCATGGCCAGTTGTGATACAGCCTGGAATCGAACCAGGGTCTGACGCATCTGATGCAGTGCCTTAGACCGCTGAGCCACTTGGGAGCCCAACAGCCTATAGCTTGTTCTCCATCTTCTTTTGAAATAGTGAGCAACATGTCTTCAGCACTTATTTCCCTGACTGATCAAAACTAGTTTTCTCCTCTCCCTCTGCAGCAGACATGTAGTGAACAATGTGTTTGGCACATCAAATCATAGTATCAATTCGCAATACATCTAGAAACGTGAGAATCGCAATGCATATCTTATCAACACCCATGTATCGTGATAATATCGTATCGTGAGGTCCTATTATCATGAGGTCCGTGTCAATTCCCAGTCCGAGCTCCCACTGGTCTCCCTGTCCTTCCCTTTAACTGGAGCCAGGAGTTTACAGTGGATAAAAGACTCAAGCATTAACTGCATTGTAGTAGAAAGGATTACAGGGGCTTATGAGGTTGTAGTCTGACCATGAAATGATGGTTATGTTGTAGAGCAGACAGTATACCAGGGAGGACAGCAGCTCTGTGTCCCAAATGGAACCCTATCCTCTTTAGTACACTAATTTTGACCAAAGCCCTGGACCCTGGTCAACCATAGTGCACTAGATGGGGAAATGAACCGGGTGCCATTTGGGATGCTCATCAGTTATCTTTTGTTTGTTGATATTGTTTTGTTGTCAGACAGTATGTGTTGATAGGACATCTGTTTTTGTTTTCCTGTTTCCCCTCAAATCATTATAGACCTTGAAGGTATTTAACAAGCGTTTACTCAAGCATGCATCACCCTCTGGAATTTTTTTTTATCTAAATACATTCTGTGTGTTTGAGTGCCATCCAGACCTCTAGCTTCAGGGGATTCAAAAGTTTGTTGATTTATTGCAGGCTGAGTTAGTTTGGGCTCTGAACGTGGAGATGGGTATATGAATGTTCCCTCCGTGGCTCCCTGGGGGTCTCTTCCCTCCCTCTCTGCCCCAATTGAAGATGGAGGGGGTTGGAACGGGGAAGGGAGGATGTCTGGCACCAGCTACAAATGAACAGTTGAAATGTTGGCCTAGGCCTAATCAGTTAGTAGCATAACGCTTGCTGGCTTATTTTGGCAGCCACTTCAGGCACTCTGCAATTAGGTCCACATGGATCATATCAGGGGATTATTTGGTACTTTTTAATTATTTTTTATATATATATATATATTTCTATTTTACCCCCTTTTTCTCCCCAATTTTTTTGCTATCTTGTCTCATCGCTGCAACTCCCCAACGGGCTCGGGAGAGGCGAAGGTTGAATCATGCGTCCTCCGAAACATGACCTGGTTAACAGCTCTTAACACCCGCCAGCTTAACCCGGAAGCCAGCTGCACCAATGTGTCGGCGGAAACACCTTTCAACTGGTATCCGGGGTCAGCCCGCAGGGGCCCGGCCCCCCCACAAGGAGTCGCTAGAGCGCGATGAGCCAAGTAAAGTCCCACCGGCCAAACCTTCCCCTAACCCGGACGACGCTTGGCCAATTGCGCGCCGTCCTATGGGACTCCCGACCACGGCTGGTTGTCAGCACAGCTCGGGATATGAACCCGGGACCATAGTAACGCCTCTAGCACTACTGCATGCAATGCAATGCAGTGCCTTCGAGCCCCCGGTACTTTTTTATTCTTAATGCCAGGGCACTATTTGTAGCTTCGGTGCTCAACAAAGGATATTTATAAGCCCATTATCTCATATAGCTTAGCTCTCAGAAACACTTTCAGATAGGCTGACAATTGTCAGAACAGTGGCCAGGCCAGAGCAGGGAAAGGAAAGTGACGCCATCTGGAGCAGTGATGGATGCCTAGAGACACATGACTTCCTGACCAAAGTCACATTTTTACAAAGGTTGTGAAATGAAACCGAGACACTTGGTTTGTCCCAAATAGCGCCTTTATCCCTATGAAGTGTACTACTTTTGAGCCTATGGGCACTATATAAGGAGTAGGGTGCCATTTGGGACATAGAGCTCCGACTCTAAAAACCCCCCTCCTCTCCACAGAGACAATATCCAACTCTCAAGACTCCTACCAGGAGGCGTTTGACATCAGCAAGAAGGAGATGCAGCCCACTCACCCCATCCGCCTGGGCCTGGCCCTCAACTTCTCTGTCTTCTTCTACGAGATCCTCAACTCCCCAGAGAAGGCCTGCTCACTGGCTAAACAGGTCGGGAAAATGACACAACACAGAAGCCCACACTGGCAGCGTCCCACTCTGCACCCTATACCCTATATAGTGCTTTATTTTGACCGGGACCCATATGGTTTGACCGGGACCCATATGGTCAAAAGAAGTGCACTATATAGGGAATAGGGTGCCATTATGTGGTGTGCACTATACAGGGACAGAGATGTATTATATGCCCTCTCTCTCTACCTTTCATCTCCTTGTTCATATGCGTATATCAACCATTTTATTATTTGTGTGGGTGCTCGTAGGCCTTTGATGACGCCATCGCTGAGCTCGACACGCTGAGCGAAGACTCGTACAAAGACAGCACCCTCATCATGCAGCTGCTGAGAGACAACCTCACAGTAAGTACCCTCCTGCCTCCCTCCACAGAGCCACGAGATTGGTCACTGCTGCAGCACATCTGCCCACCCTCCACCGAGTGACATGATTGGACACATCCCACCTACATCCATTCACCAACACAGGCACTGACTGCAACCCCCTCTAGTGTATGTGCGTATTAGTTTAGTGTTTTAATCTCAAGCAGTGCCATATGTGAATGATTAGCTATGATTATAGGGGTTTGAAATGATTTGACCTAAGTGGAGCACATGTACAATATACCATTTAGCTTCACTTTTATCCAAAGTGACCTACAAAGTGACCTAATTTTTAGATGGTGACTTCTGAAATGCTTATGGTCAGTGCATTGTTAATGTTTTTTTTGTCTTGTGTGTTTCAGCTATGGACGTCTGATAATGCAGCAGATGAGCCAGAGACTGGAGAGGAAGGAGAGAACTGAGATGCTCCCTGTACTTCCTCGCCAAGAAAAAAAAGAGAAAGACCCAAAAAATATTTTACACTTCATTCCTTATTGTTCCACTCAAAATTATTCTAGTAATGAGCGCCTGTCGTTACCAAGGAGCTGTCAGTATGTGCGAAATTTAAATAATTTTTGTTTTCACCACGACTCAGCGTTTTGGTATGAATAAAAGCTAAATTAAAGTAAATAATATCGCCATTCCTGAGTTTGTGTTTGTCCCGGCCTTCCTGATGTGCAGTTTTTGCTGTAGAAAAGTATTTGCTTCATTTTAACATCAACATTAACTGTCTGTCCAACATGACAATATAGGATGTATGTGTATGTACACTCCAGTACATATATATTTGGACAGTGATGCTAAAACCTATAATTTTGCTCTGTGCTCTAGCATTTTGGATTTGAGATCAAATGTTTTATGAGACAACAGTACAGACTTTCCTTTTTTGGGGGGGGTTTCACCGTTTAGAAATGAATGTACTTTGTCTTTAGTACCCCCCCCTTTTGTTTTGGAAAGTATTTGGACAAAATCACTAATAGTGTTCCATTTAGTCAAAAGTTTAGTATTTGGTCTCATAGTCCTAGCAGTGTCTCCATCAAGCTTCTGACTTTGCAAATAGTTTTGGTTGTTTCTGATAATTTTGTGCCCAATAGAAATGAATGGTAAATAATGTGTTGTCATTTTGTGGTCACTTTTTATTGTAAATAAGAATATGTTTCTGAACACTTCTACATTAATGTTGATGCTACCATGATTATGAATAATCATGACTGAATTGTTAATAATGATGAAAGATCATACCCCCAAAACATTCTAACCTTTCACCATTACCAATAACAGTGGAGGTTAGGGTTTTCTTTTGGGTATGAGATTTATGCATCTAACTTTCCCACTCATCATTAGCCATGATTATCCGTAATCACACATTCATGTAGACGTGTGCAGACACATTCTAGTCTTACTTCCAATAAAAGTGACTATAAAATTATGCAATACATTATTTACCATTTCTATTGGGCACAACATAATCTGAAACAACCAAAACAAACTGCAATTGCATCTAACCAATGGGTAAGTCCCAAGCTTGGTGTTGTCTGTGCGTGCTGGGAATATGGGCCCAAATACTACACTATTTATCTACATTTAATACACTAAGTGATTTTGTCTAAATACTTATGACACCTTACAATAGGGGGAATAGATACCTAATGTGCTTTTATTTCTAAACAGTGAAAAAAAGCCTAAAATAGACCGCCCGAGTGGCGCAGGGGTCTAAGGCACTGCATCTCAGTGCTAGAGGCGTCACTACAGACACTGGTTTGATTCCAGGCTGTATCTCAACCGGCCGATTGGGAGTCCCATGGGGCGGAGCACAATTGGCCCAGCGTCATTAGGGGTAGGCTGTCACTGTAAATAAGAATTTGTCTTAACTGATTTGCCTAGTTAAAGAAATATTGAATAAAAAATGCAATAAAAGGTGACATTCTGTACTGTCGCATAGTATGAAACATTTGAATTCCAATCCAAAATATTTGATTTCAAGTCCACATTGCTGGAGTGAAGAGCCAAATTAAATGTTTTGCTTCACTGTCCAAATAAATATATGTGTGTGTGTGTCCAGAAAGATCTTTTTAGTACATTATGAAAGACCATTTGCAAACAGCGAGCATGGAGCAGCCTGGGCATATGGTGGGGAGGGAAAGAAATGTCAAGCTGACCCAAATTTTACAGCTATTCTGGCATGCCTCCACGGTTTGGTCTTCCAAAAAAGGTTGCAAGGTAGTTGCATCTTCCAGCACCTGCTGGACCATGTAAGCCAACCTGTCATGTTGGTTTTGTCCCAAATGGCACCCTGTTCCCTTTATTATGCACTACTTTCGACCAGAGCCCTCGTCAAAAGTAGTGCACTATGAAGGAAATCGGGTGCTGTTTGGGATGCAGGTTGTATGGTAACTTGAATACTCCTGCCATCTGTATTGTATGAAGCTGCTGAGGTTGTCCAGCCAGTGGTTGCCTCCCTATTACCTATATTAGTGCACTACTTTTGACATGGCCCCTAGGGCTCTGGACAAATGTATTGCACTATATACGTGTTATTTGGGATGCAGACTCAGCAGAGCATGTGCTAAACATGGGCTCTTGTTACAAGGTCTCTCCCTTTTCGGAGGTCACAACAACTCCTTCCTAGTTATTATATTATTCAACATTGAGGTGACCATGTGTTACTTTTTAGCATGTCTGACAGTAAAAAGGTGGCACCTTATGAAGACAAAACAAGTGAAATGACAAGTAATGCATGCCCATTTTTCAATGTACACTGGAATGGGAATCAATATTGCATACACAAAAGTCCCATTTGTTTTTGCTTAGTACTTTTCATTGCAGGTTTGTGCACATGTTAGAGGGTGTGTGGTTTGTCCAGTGATTGTCTTTAGAGATTCGGACCACTTTTGTGGTTTTTGCTAACCATTGAATGTCGTCCCCAAACTCTTGTGAAAAATGTGTAATTGCCTACGGAACATCTATGTAACGTTAATAAACATGACATTTTATAAACCATACATTTGTGAGAATACATTGTTGAATTGATTAAATGTATTTAATAACCTTTAACACCATTGAGATCAGGGTCTCATTTCCAATGGTTCTCTGAGAACAACCGTTCAAGCAATGTGAGGAGGCCGCTTGGTCTAAACCAATTTCCGATAGCATCCGTAGCAGGAGTGCGTGATCAACTGTATCGAATGCTTTGGACAGATCAATATGAAGTGCAGCGCAGTGCTGTTTCCTGTTTAGTGCATTAACAATATTAAAACAAAAATATAAACTCAACATGTAAAGTGTTGGTCCCATGTTTTATGAGTTGAAACAAAAGATCCCTTAAATGTTCCATATGCACAGAAAACTTGTTTTGTGCACAAATTTGTTTACATTACTGATAGTGAGCATTTCTCCTTTGCCAAGATAACCCATCCACCTGAAAGGTGTGGCATACCAAGAAGCTGATTAAACAGCATTATCATTACACAGGTGCACCTAAAAGGACACTCTAAAATATGCAGTTTTGTCACACAACACAATGCCAAGGACGCGTGGACCTTACAGTGAAATGTTTACTTACAAGCCCTTAACCAACAATGCTTTAATAAGTTTTAAGGAAGTAAGTACGTTTTGAGGTAGAATTTAATGTTAATTTCTCTTCCATAAGCCGTTTTAGAGAATTTGGCAGTACGTCCAACCGGCCTCACAGCTGCAGACCACGTGTAACCACGCCAGCCCAGGACCTCCATATCTGGCTTCTTCACCTGCTGGAGATTGCCTGAGACGGGCCACCCAGGCAGCTGATGAAACAGAGGAGTATTTCTGTCTGTAGTACAGTCATTTTGTGGGGAAAAGCTCATTCTGATTGGCTGGGCCTAGCTCCCCAGCCAAGGTGGGCCTGGGAGGGCGGACCCTGCACAGTCATGTGATATTCATAGATTAGGGCCTAATTCATTTATTTCAATTGACTGATTTCCTTATATAAACTGTAACTCAGTAAAATTGTTGCATGTGGCATATATATTTTTGTTCAGTATATGTCATTTACAACGAGAGAAGCAGCCGAGATGGTGCTGTGTCCTTGATCACATGACCTAGGCATCTCAAACCAATGTTGTATTGTTCACAGGATAGGAACACATATTGCACACCATTTGGTTTCCACATAAATCAAAGCACTTATTCGATTTTATATAAATATTTGAAACTTTAAAATATCAATAGCTCTTCAACCACTGGAAACCGGAACTTCCTTACATCCGCACCAAAACCTGGGAAAACATTGCATCCGCTCTCCACTGACTCCACTGTTCACCTACAAATCTAACCATGTCCTGGCTTTCTTACCTCTCTGACATGCTGCACACTTAAATCCCCTGTCACATACTCTTAGAAGAAAAGGTGCTATCTAGAACCAATAATGGCTCTTCGGTTGTCCCCGTAGGATAACCCTTTAAAGAACCCTTTTGGTTCCTGATAGAACCCTTTTGGTTCCAGGTAGAAGCCGTTTGGGTTCCATGTTGAACCCTTTCCACAGAGGGTTTCTACATGGAACCCAAAATAGTTATACCTGGAATCAAAAAGGGTTCTCCGATTGGGGACAGCCGAAGAACCCTTTTGGAACCCTTTTTTCCAAGAGTGTTCTCATCTGACTCCGTTTTCCTTATCTCCTGCAACACCGGACTCCTGGACAGTGTTGATCTCGTCTTCAGTGCCTTCCGCTCAACTGCACTTCTGAAACTCCTGGAACATCCATCACGCTGCTTGCACATTTAAAAGCAGACTCACAAAGCATCTCTTCAGTCAACACTTACAGTGAGGGAAAAAAGTATTTGATCCCCTGCTGATTTTGTACGTTTGCCCACTGACAAAGAATTGATCAGTCTATTATTTTAATGGTAGGTTTATTTGAACAGTGAGAGACAGAATAACAACAAAAAAAATCCAGAAAAACGCTTGTCAAAAATGTTATAAATTTATTTGCATTTTAATGAGGGAAATAAGAATTTGACCTCTCTGCAAAACATGACTTAGTACTTGGTGGCAAAACCCTTGTTGGCAATCACAGAGGTCAGATGTTTCTTGTGGTTGGCCACCAGGTTTTGCACACATCTCAGGAAGGATTTTGTCCCACACCTCTTTGAAGATCTTCTCCAAGTCATTAAGGTTTCGAGGCTGACGTTTGGCAACTCGAACCTTCAGCTCCCTCCACAGATTTTCTATGGGATTAAGGTCTGGAGACTGGCTAGGCCACTCCAGGACCTTAATGTGCTTCTTCTTGAGCCACTCCTTTGTTGCCTTGGCCGTGTGTTTTGGGTCATTATCATGCTGGAATACCCATCCACAACCCATTTTCAATGTCCTGGCTGAGGGAAGGAGGTTCTCACCCAAGATTTGACGGTACATGGCCCCGTCCATCGTCCCTTTGATGCGGTGAAGTTGTCCTGTCCCCTTAGCAGAAAAACACCCACAATGCATAATGTTTCCACCTCCATGTTTGACGGTAGCCATGGTGTTCTTGCGGTCATAGGCAGCATTCCTCCTCCTCCAAACACAGTGAGTTAAGTTGATGCCAAAGAGCTCCATTTTGGTCTCATCTGACCACAACACTTTCACCCAGTTGTCCTCTGAATCATTCAGATGTTCATTGGCAAACTTCAGACGGGCATGTATATGTGCTTTCTTGAGCAGAGGGACCTTGAGGGCGCTGCAGGATTTCAGTCCTTCACGGTGTAGTGTGTTACCAATTGTTTTCTTGGTGACTATGGTCCCAGCTGCCTTGAGATCATTGATAAGATCCTCCCGTGTAGTTCTGAGCTGATTCCTCACCGTTCTCATGATCATTGCAACTCCACGAGGTGAGATCTTGCATCGAGCCCCAGGCCGAGGGAGATTGACAGTTCTTTTGTGTTGCTTCCATTTGCAAATAATCACACCAACTGTTGTCACCTTCTCACCAAGCTGCTTGGCGATGGTCTTGTAGCCCATTCCAGCCTTGTGTAGGTCTACAATCCTGTCCCTGACATCCTTCGAGAGCTCTTTGGTCTTGGCCATGGTGGAGAGTTTGGAATCTGATTGATTGATTTCTTCTGTGGACAGGTGTTTTTTATACAGGTAACAAACTGAGATTAGGAGCACTCCTTTTAAGAGTGTGCTCCTAATCTCAGCTCGTTACCTGTATAAAAGACACCTGGGAGCCAGAAATCTTTCTGATTGAGAGGGGGTCAAATACTTATTTCCCTCATTAAAATGCAAATGAATTCATAACATTTTTGACATGCGTTTTTCTGGATTTTTTTGTTGTTATTCTGTCTCTCACTGTTCAAATAAATCTACTATTAAAATTTAGACGGATCATTTCTTTGTCAGTGGGCAAACATACAAAATCAGCAGGGATCAAATACTTTTTTCCCCTCACTGTATGTTACCCTCCACTCTTCCCCCAGTCTCCCATTTCTTAAAATTAAGACATTACTCCAGTGCTAGCCTCTGGCTTCCTGTTAAAGCCAGTGCTTATTTCAAGGTTTTACTGTTAACCTATAAATCATTGCATTGACTTTCTCCTTTCTCTTATCGCCCTGATTTGGTCCTGCCATGCGTACACGTACACTACACGTACACTACGGTCACAAGACTCAGGCCTCCTTATTGTCTCTATAATTTTGAAGGAGACTTCTGGAGGCTTTCTCCTATAGAGGGTCACTTTTAGGGAAGGGTCTGCCAATCCATGTGAGAGAAGCAGACTTGGTCTCAACCTTTAAGTCTTTACTGAAGACTCATCTCTTCAGTAGGTCCTATGATTGAGTCTAGTCTGGCTCAGGGGTGCGAAGGTGAATGGCAAGTCACTGGTGAGAGGAACCACCCTTGCTGTCTCTGCCTGGCCGGCTCCCCACGATGTCCTGGAATTCTCTTCCTCTATTTACGGCTTGTTCAGGCTCTTCCATGCTGTCCCTATGAGGGCGCATCATGTCATGCCAGGCTTTGTTTACTACACTCAACTCCCTTGGGTAGGTTGAGTCACTGACATAATCTTCCTCCGGTTTTACCCCCCCCCCTAAGGCTAGTGTGGTGGGGGAGATCTTCCTGGGCTATACTCGGCCTTGTCTCACGGTAGTAATTTTGGACGAGGCCACAGTGTCGCCCAACCGCCCGTCTCAGTCCCCAGTATCTATGCTGCAGTAGCCTATGTGCCGGAGGGCAAGGGTCAGTCTGTCCTATCTTGTGTACTTCGTGATCTTAGTCATGCTCCTGCTGATCCCCTTCTATCTCTCTGTTTCTATTTATGTCTCCCCTCCCAGAGGACCTGAGCCCTAGGACCATGCCTCAGGACACCCTGGCCTGACGACTCCTGGCTGCCCCTGCCCCTAGTCCACCTGGTCGTGATGCTAATCCAGTTCTGCCGTTCTGCTTGTTACTATGGAACCTGCTACCTCCAGGACCTGCTGATTCAACCCTCTCTCTATTTCTCTCTCTCTCAGACTTGCTGTCTCAACCTCTGACTGCTCCGATTTGAAAGTCAATTGACATCTACTCCTGAGATATTGAACAGTTGCACAGTCTATAACCTCTGTGGCTACTACTCAACCCGGCTGGTTATCTATGAATGTTTGAACGTGTTGAATAATGATCTGACCTTAATAACCATGAACTCTTAAAATGTCCACCCGGCACAGCTAGAAGAGCATTGGCCACCCCTCGGAGCCTAGCTACGCTTTAGATTCCTTTCAAAGGAGTTTTTCCTAGCTATTGTGCTTCTTCATCTGCATTGCTTGCTCTTTGGGGTTTTAGGCTGGGTTTCTGTATATCACTTTGTGACAACTGCTGATGTAAAAAGGGCTTTATGTAATGTATTTGATTGAGTAATTGTTTAATGTATTTGTTTTCATACTGGGACCTTGTTTACACCTCATTGACCTGTGACCTTGTTGCAACCACCTCCCTTCACACACCCAACCCCAGACCAGTATTTATTTTCCTATTTTCAACTAAAAAATGTCAACCTGTTTTTAATTATAATTTGATATATTCTCTTTCAAGTCCTTCTGTAGTTTGAAAATGAAAAGGTTTGTGTTTCAGCTTTTCTATTAGTTATTCTGTGTAGACTCCAGAAGTTGGCTAATGTGTTGATAAATGTGTGCCATCATTTCACCGGCGGGAATAGATCTATTTTCTGTCTTTATATTGATCCAAATAAATCGTATTTGATGCCAATGAACATACTGATTTATCAAAAGAGTTATTGAAGAATGACAGAAATAGGAGCTAGTGCTGGCAAGCTACAGACTTAAGGGATAAGTTAGGACAGAGGGGAAGAATGACTGAGTCAGGTTTCCAGTGTAACATTGATCATCAGCATAGTGTCTGGGATCATGGAATAAAGTAAGAAAGAAAGATGCATCACAAATGGGTAAATAACATGTGATAGACATGTAGTAAGCAATGCAAGCAATTATATTAAATAGTTACACACCATTCACAAAAGACACAAAGAAATACATTAGGTTGAAACACTGCAAATCACTGTGTGAAGAATGCGAAGGAGGTCCTTGACTTCAGAAAGAAGGCTGATTTCATAGCCTCAGTTGACCCTCAATTGAGGACAGGTAGAGAGGTTTAGCAGTTTCAATTACTTGGGGATTACAAACAGAAGCCTTAACTTCACTGAAAACACAGTACATTACATTACTTACCCACTATGAAGACTGAGGCGCCTCGTAATAGAGCTACTACGGTCCAACTCATCCCAAACCATCTCAATTAGTTTGCGGTCGGGTGATTGTGGAGGCCAGGTCATCTAATGCAGCACTCCATCACTCTCCTTCTTGGTCAAATAGCCCTTACACAGCCTGGAGGTGTGTTGGGTCATTGTCCTGTTGAAAAACGAAGGATAGTCCCACTAAGAGCAAACCAGATGGGATGGCATATTGCTGCAGAAGGCTGTGGTGAAATGCTGGTTAAGTGTGCCTTGAATTCTAAATAAATCACGGTTGTGATTGACGGTTGTAACTAAACATTTGGACTCATCAGACCAAAGGACAGATTTCCACCAGTCTAATGTCCATTGCTCGTGTTTCTTGGCCCAAGCAAGTCTCGTCTTATTATTGGTGTCCTTTAGTAATGGTTTCTTTGCAGTAATTCGACCATGAAGGCCTGGGTCAAACAATCTCCTCTGAACAGTTGATGTCGAGATGGGTCTGTGACTTGAACTCTGTGAAGCATTTATTTGGACTGCAATCTGAGGTGCAGTTAACTCAAATGAACTTATCCTCTGCAGCAGAGGTAACTGGGTCTTCCTGTGGAGGTCCTCATGAGAGACAGTTTCAGTACAGCACTTGAAGAAACTTTCAAAGTTCTATGAAATGTTTCCGGATTGACTAACCTTCAAGTCTTAAAATAATGATGGAATGTTGTTTCTCTTTGCTAATTTTAGCTGTTCTTGCCATAATATGGACTTGCTTTTTTATAAAATAGGGCTATGTTCTGTATACCAGCCCTACCTTGTCACAACACAATGGATTGGCTCAAATGCATTAAGAATGTAATGCATTCCACAAATTAACTCTTAACAAGGCATACAGTGCCTTGCGAAAGTATTCGGCCCCCTTGAACTTTGCGACCTTTTGCCACATTTCAGGCTTCAAACATAAAGATATAAAACTGTATTTTTTTGTGAAGAATCAACAACAAGTGGGACACAATCATGAAGTGGAACGACATTTATTGGATATTTCAAACTTTTTTAACAAATCAAAAGCTGAAAGATTGGGCGTGCAAAATTATTCAGCCCCCTTAATTTAATACTTTGTAGCGCCACCTTTTGCTGCGATTACAGCTGTAAGTCGCTTGGGGTATGTCTCTATCAGTTTTGCACATCGAGAGACTGACATTTTTTCCCATTCCTCCTTGCAAAACAGCTCGAGCTCAGTGAGGTTGGATGGAGAGCATTTGTGAACAGCAGTTTTCAGTTCTTTCCACAGATTCTCGATTGGATTCAGGTCTGGACTTTGACTTGGCCATTCTAACACCTGGATATGTTTATTTTTGAACCATTCCATTGTAGATTTTGCTTTATGTTTTGGATCATTGTCTTGTTGGAAGACAAATCTCCATCCCAGTCTCAGGTCTTTTGCAGACTCCATCAGGTTTTCGTCCAGAATGGTCCTGTATTTGGCTCCATCCATCTTCCCATCAATTTTAACCATCTTCCCTGTCCCTGCTGAAGAAAAACTGGCCCAAACCATGATGCTGCCACCACAATGTTTGACAGTGGGGATGGTGTGGTCAGGGTGATGCGCTGTGTTGCTTTTATGCCAAACATAACGTTTTGCATTGTTGCCAAAAAGTTCAATTTTGGTTTCATCTCACCAGAGCACCTTCTTCCACATGTTTGGTGTGTCTCCCAGGTGGCTTGTGGCAAACTTTAAACAACACTTTTTATGGATATCTTGAAGAAATGGCTATCTTCTTGCCACTCTTCCATAAAGGCCAGATTTGTGCAATTTACAACTGATTGTTGTCCTATGGACAGAGTCTCCCACCTCAGCTGTAGATCTCTGCAGTTCATCCAGAGTGATCATGGGCCTCTTGGCTGCATCTCTGATCAGTCTTCTCCTTGTATGAGCTGAAAGTTTAGAGGGACAGCCAGGTCTTGGTAGATTTGCAGTGGTCTGATACTCCTTCCATTTCAATATTATCGCTTGCACAGTGCTCCTTGAGATGTTTAAAGCTTGGGAAATCTTTTTGTATCCAAATCCGGCTTTAAACTTCTTCACAACAGTATCTCGGAACTGCCTGGTATGTTCCTTGTTCGTCATGATGCTCTCTGCACTTTTAACGGACCTCTGAGACTATCACAGTGCAGGTGCATTTATACGGAGATTGATTACACACAGGTGGATTGTATTTATCATCATTAGTCATTTAGGTCAACATTGGATCATTCAGAGATCCTCACTGAACTTCTGGAGAGAGTTTGCTGCACTGAAAGTAAAGAGGCTGAATAATTTTGCACGCCCAATCTTTCAGTTTTTGATTTGTTAAAAAAGTTTGAAATATCCAATAAATGTCGTTCCACTTCATGATTGTGTCCCACTTGTTGTTGATTCTTCACAAAAAAATACAGTTTTATATCTTTATGTTTGAAGCCTGAAATGTGGCAAAAGGTTGCAAAGTTCAAGGGGCCGAATACTTTCGCAAGGCACTGTACCTGTTCATTGAAATGTATACCTCATGAAGCCGGTTGAGAGAATGCCAAGAGTGTGCAAGGCTGTCATCAAGGCAAAGGGTGACTACTTTGAAGAATCTCAAATATAAAATATATTTTGATACGTTTAACACTTGGCTGCTACATGATTCCACATGTGTTATTTCATTGTTTTGATGTCTTCACTCTTATTCTACAATGTAGAAAATAATAGAAATAAAGTAAAAAAATCTGCAATGAGTAGGTGTGTCCAAACTTTTGACTGGTACTGTATATATATACACATGCATACACTACTTGTCACGGCCATTGAATGAAGAGGACCAAGGTGCAGCGTCGTGAGCTTACAAAACAACATAAACTCTAAAAAACAAACGCTAAAGGCTATGTGTCATAACAAAGTCAACTTCCCATAAAGACAGGTGGGAAAAGGGATACCTAAGTATGGTTCTCAATCAGAGACAACGATAGACAGCTGTCCCTGATTGAGAACCCTACCCGGCCAAACATACAAACAATAGAACATAGAATACCCACCCCAAATCACACCCTGACCAAACCAAATAGAGACATAAAAAGGATCTCTAAGGTCAGGGCGTGACAGTACCCCCCCCCCCAAAGGTGCGGACTCCGGCCGCAAAACCTGAACCTATAGGGGAGGGTCTGGGTGGGCATCTATCCGCGGTGGCGGCTCAGGTGCGGGACGCAGACCCCGCTCCACCACTGACTCACCCCACTTTGGTGGCACCTCTGGTGCAGGGACCCTCTCTGCGAGCCTCGGACTGGGAACCCTCGCTGAGGGCCCAGACTGCAGGCCAGCTCTGGAGGCTCCGGACCGGAGGCCGTCGCTGGAGGCTCCGGACTGAAGGATGTCCCTGGAGGCTCCGGACTGAAGGATGTCACTGGAGGCTCCGGACTGGAGGCTGTCGCTGGAGGCTCCAGACTGAAGGATGTCGCTGGAGGCTCCGGACTGAAGGACGTCGCTGGAGGCTCCGGACTGAAGGATGTCACTGGAGGCTCCGGACTGAAGGACGTCGCTGGAGGCTCCGGACTGAAGGATGTCACTGGAGGCTCCGGACTGGAGGCCGTCGTTGGAGGCTTCGTGCCATGAATCATCACTGGAGGCTTCTTGCCATGGATCATCACTGGAGGCTTCGTGCCATGGATCATCACTGGAGGCTTTGTGCCATGGATCATCACTGGAGGCTTCATGCCATGGATCATCACTGGAGGCTTCGTGCCATGGATCATCACTGGAGGCTTCGTGCCATGGATCATCACTGGAGGCTTCATTCCATGGAACATCACTGGAGGCTTCGTGCCATGGCTCATCACTGGAGGCTTCGTGCCATGGATCATCACTGGAGGCTCCGGACTGAAGGATGTCACTGGAGGCTCCGGACTGAAGGATGTCGCTGGAGGCTCCGGACTGAAGGATGTCACTGGAGGCTCCGGACTGGAGGCCGTCGTTGGAGGCTTCGTGCCATGAATCATCACTGGAGGCTTCTTGCCATGGATCATCACTGGAGGCTTCGTGCCATGGATCATCACTGGAGGCTTTGTGCCATGGATCATCACTGGAGGCTTCGTGCCATGGATCATCACTGGAGGCTTCGTGCCATGGATCATCACTGGAGGCTTCATTCCATGGAACATCACTGGAGGCTTCGTGCCATGGCTCATCACTGGAGGCTTCGTGCCATGGATCATCACTGGAGGCTTCATTCCATGGAACATCACTGGAGGCTTCGTGCCATGGATCATCACTGGAGGCTTCGTGCCATGGATCATCACTGGAGGCTTCGTGCCATGGAACATCACTGGAGGCTTCTTTCCATGGACCATCACTGAAGGCTTCGTGCCTTGGATCATCACTGGAGGCTTCGTGCCATGGATCATCACTGGAGGCTTCTTGCCATGGAACATCACTGGAATGGAGAGACACACAGGAGGCCTGGCTCTGGGAGCAGGCACAGGACTCACCAGGCTGGGGAGACATACCGGAGGCTTTATCCTTGGCATAGGCACCGGATACACTGGGTCGTGGAGGCGCACAGGCGTCTCGAGCGCAGAGCTGGCAAAACCCATTCTGGGTGGATGAGCACTTCCACCCGGCAAATGCTGGACGCTGGCACAGAGCACACCGGCCTGTGAATGCTCACTCGAGACACCATACGCATCACCCCATAGCACAGTGCCTGACCAGTCACATGTTCGCCATGGTAAGCACGGGGAGTTAGCTCAGGTCTGAATCCTAACTCTGCCACACTCCCCATGCCCCCCCCCCCATTTTTTGTGGGGGGGGGCTGCCTCTCGTGCCTGCTTTGATGGTTAGCCTCCTCATAGCGCCGCCGCTCAGCTTTAGCTGCTTCCAGTTCCTCTTTCGGACGGTGATATTCCCCAGCCTGCCTCCAGGGTCCTTTCCCGTCCAGGATTTCCTCCCAAGTCCATGAATCCTGGACACGCTGCTCCTCCTTACCACGCTGCTTGGTCCGTTGTTGGTGGGAAGTTCTGTCACGGCCGTTAAAAGAAGAGGACCAAGGTGCAGCGTGGTGAGACATTGTTAATATTGTAAATTACTATTGTAGCTGGAAACGGCAGATTTTTTATTGAATATCTACATAGGCGTACAGAGGCCCATTATCAGCAACCATCACTCCTGTGTTCCAATGGCACGTTGTGTTAGCTAATCCAAGTTTATAATTTTAAAAGGCTAATGGATCATTAGAAAATCCTTTTGCAATTATATTAGCACAGCTGAAAAATGTTGTTCTTATTAAAGAAGCAATAAAACTGGCCTTCTTTAGACTAGTTGAGTATCTGGAGCATCAGCATTTGTGGGTTTGATTCCAGGCTCAAAATGTCCAGAAACAAAGCACTTTCTTCTGAAACTCCTCAGTCTATTCTTGTTCTGAGAAATGAAGTCTATTCCATGTGAGAAATTGCCAAGAAACTGAAGATCTCGTACAATGCTGTGTACTACTACCTTCACAGAACAGTGCAAACTGGCTCTAACCAGAATAGAAAGAGGAGTGGGAGGCCCCGGTGCACAACTGACATAGAGGACAAGTACATTACAGTGTCTAGTGTGAGAAACAGACACCTCACAAGTCCTCAACTGGCAACTTCATTAAATAGTACCCGCAAAACACCAGACTCAACGTCAACAGTGAAGAGGCGAATTCGGTATGCTGGCCTTCTTGGATTAGCAAACTTAGATTAGCTAACGCAACGTGCCAATGGAACACAGGAGTGATGGTTGCTGATAATGGGCTTCTGTACGCCTATGCAGATACTCCATTAAAAATCAGCTGTTTCCAACTACAATAGTCATTTACAACAGTAACAATGTCTACACTGTATTTCTGATCAATTTGATGTTATTTTAATCAACAAAAAAATGTGCTTTTCTTTCAAAAACAAGGACATTTCCAAGAGACCCCATACTTTTGAATGGTAGTGTATTTATAACTGGGAATGATTTTATGAGAAATCCAAAGGCATGTGCATCATGCCTCTCTTTGTTAGGAATAATCAACAGTTGAAATGAGGTTGGTATGTTATTGGTAGAAGAAGTATTGAAATGTGTAAATAGTGATCATGCACTTTGTTGACGGTCCCTAACTAGTTACATTGACAGTGTTACAGGCTTCCTCCACCGTTTCTGTGTGATTATGAAAATAATAAACCCTGTGCAATGTTGTACACTTTTTTTCTCATAATAAATAACCTGAGGTATATAGCTCAAATTGTTCGCTAACTATTGAAGTTCCGAATGTCTGGCGAATATCGAATCTCAGACCAACTACTGTAGGCTACCACTGTCGTCCAGCGGTCTCATAAAGTCCAGGCATAGTATTAATAGACTTCTCAAGACAGACTGAGACTGGAGAATGAAAATAGCAGGCTTTTAAGCCCATCTCACATCACTTCAAGAATAGAGCTCACCACTTTAATATACAGGTAAATGCCAAAATAAAGGAAACACATAGCGTCTTAATAGGGTGTTGGGGCACCACGAGCCGCTAGAACAGCTTCAACGCACGTAGATAACTGGAACTCTATTGGAGGGCTACAACTTTTCTTGTTGTTGTTGTTGTACACAGAAGGTTAAGAAGCATCCACTTACCATCAACAATCTTTTTTTTCTTTTTTTTCTGGGATACACTCAAAATGTCTGTTCTAGGGATTCCATTTATATGTGCAAAACCAACCAAGTGAAAAGGGATGTAATGTAATCTCCCTTAGGTGTTCAGTTGGTTTGAGATCAGGGATGTATTCATTATGCCAATCCTGTTGCAAAACGTTTTGCATTCTGTTGCACCAGAAACCATTTACTCCAAACGGAAACGTTTAATGAAAACACACACACACACACACACACACACACACACACACACACACACACACACACACACACACACACACACACACACACACACACACACACACACACACACACACACACACACACACACACACACACACACACACACACACGCTTCAGACCCCTCTTTCTAAGTCACTGAGATGTCTTGTTCTAGCCATAACAGCCAAATCAATGGGCAACTGGGCATTTTTATAAATGACCCTAAGCATGATGGGACATTAATTGCTTAACTAATTAATTCAGGAACCACACCTGTGTGGAAGCACCTGCTTTCAATAAATCTATATCCTTCATTTAATTTGTATCCTTCAAGTAATAAAGTGTTTTCTTTATTTTGGCAGTTACCTGTATATCATAGCGTAGGCCTACTTAATTTGAATGCTTATTACATAATGTATATTTGTGCAAGAATATAATATGTAAGGTAACTGTAATAGGCGTATTACTGTATAAGATAAGTTATTTCATGGTTGTTTCAGCGTTGTCAGTGAACGGCCCCCCCAGAAAATCTTATTTGAAAGTAAAAATGACAGTTCACGTTGACAAAATAGGTCTATACATACACTACTACCCAGGCCTAGGCATATGGTTGGGATTTTAAACGCAAATGTTAGACGTTAAAATGGGATGTCCAAGCTTTAAAAATAGATCAGCCCAGATGTCGCTCGGGTTCGCAATCCCTCTCCTGCTGCTAAAGCGTTATTATCCTTATGTAAGAGCTGCAGTGACTGAAGCAAAAATGTTCTGCAAGATCCTCCGAACACAGATTTACAGAAGAACAATTTCATTTTTTTTGGGGGGGGGGGGTAAAATTATGTCTACAACAGGGGATAGATTGCGGTGAAAATAGTGTGTAGGCTACGCGTCATGTTAATGTAAATTGAACAACTGTAATGTGATTTTTTTTCTGTCACAACACTTCCGGGTATGCGGGAGCTGGTTTTCAAGAACAAATATTTTTGCCGAAACTAGAAGTCCGACTTTTAACAATCGGTTATAGTTGCAGAACAACTGAATGTTTTGTTTACATGGTCACCGGACCAATTTTGTTACATGGTCACCGTAACAATTTTTTTAAATTGTTGCCTGCCTTGGGAATTCGGAAACACCTCAATTAGTGGGCTTTTGGAGAGATTATCCCGATACAACACATACTGTGGAAACAGTTTTTTGACCAGTGTATGGATTTTTTCTTTTTTTTACACGTTCCACCCATAAATACCGATATGCAGATAGTCTTTTTATTTATAGTTTCTCTATTTTTAACGAATGGTGCAACAAAGCCGCCTGCGGAGGTTGTAGATCCTGAATATGGTGAGTGGAGAGAGCCTAGGCTAACTTGATTTTCAGTTAAACAGATGTCATGAGTTTATGCTACTCGAGATGGGGATGGTCACAAACCCAACATCCCACACACAACAGTTGCCAAAGAATACATCATAATAGTATTTTCCATATGGAAATAACATCTGAAGGAAAAAGTATTTCAGACGTTGCATGTGAGACTATATTCAACCACTTGAACACGCCAATATAGCAATTATGGCAGCAATAATAGTATAACTCCTGGGTTAACCGCCCTGGCACTTGATGTGTTATGAGAGAACTGTTCTGATAGAATCAAATAAAACTGAATAGTTTTAGGTTGAATAGGTTGGTATATGAACGTTCTTGTGTTGGTGGTATTTAGTCAGGAAAATGTGTTCTGTACTTATCTGTTCTGTTATCCTCTGCCTTTGTTTCAGACTTCCTCAGTTCTATGCTTTCAGACTTTGAGGTGCTGCCCCTCGCCAGTCTCCAGACTCACTCGGTCCGACGGCGGGACCTCCAGACACAGACCCACGTGGAACGACATCTCAGCTTCACTGCCTTACAGAGGTAGGAACTCCACGGCTGTGTCCCTATGGGCCCTGGTCAAAAGTAGTGCACTATATAGGGACTAGGGTTCCATTGGGATGTAAATCAAATGTCAATGCCTCAGTTGCACTAGTCACGGATCTTATTAATGATCTTTGTGATTTACTTTCACCCTGTTTCTTACTCGGTTTGTGTGCGCTAGGCATTTCAGGCTGTATCTGAGGACCAACACGGAGCTGTTCACAGAGGACTTCAGTGCTGTGTTTGTGGATGAGGATGGACAGGAGGACAGTTACGAGGTCAACAGACAGAACTTCTTCACCGGCCATGTCATAGGTAAGACGGACCCCGCATGGTTGGGCTCCGAAGCCA